>NW_018408648.1:136422-249328 GCF_002113885.1 Mizuhopecten yessoensis
TGTCATCCCACAAGCATTCTTGAACCGTCTGATAGGCTCCATGGGTCGACGTTGCCAGGCTTGCATTCAGGCAAACGGTGGACATACGAGGTATTAACTATGTGAACTCAGTATTGACCCCTGCTGTGTTTACGTCACTTCTGAACAGAACTTATACTTACTAAATAACAAATAAATGGTCCCTGAAAACCATTCTACGTCAAACACATTTATTTTTATAACACATTTTAGGCATGCACAGTTTCTTTTTTCCGCTAGTATATATGGATAGTTGTTGATCAAGTGCCACAAGGGTGGGAAATACCACTTAATATGCAAATTACCGGGCACCGACTGCTGGGATGAGAAGATACCATCTTAGCCTAGGGCTATGAGTTCAAAGAATACCTCTCCTCCATCATATCCTATGGGATACCTGGAAGAGGTGGCCATAGCCCGAAACTTGCGAGGGTAACAAATAGCATGTTGGAAGATCAACGGTTGTGTTTCTAATATAAGCTCTTACTATTTCAGTCGAGCAGTCGAAAACGTTGACCAGACTCCGCAATGTCTTTCTCTGCCTCTAAAAATGGTATATCTATTTGAATGATTCGTAAGATTTTCATTCTAGATAATTTTAAAAGTTTTTTGAATTTAAAATATATTTACACGGATCTGTGTTATGATGAAAATTGCTTATTGCTGAGTTATATTTTATGACAATCGACAATACAACAGTGAAATAAGAGAAAGCGCGTCTTTTTTTCGTATATCCACATTTCAGATTTTAAAAAATAACAAAAAAAATATGTATTTATCTTGCTTCTGAGGAGTTAAATATTTTTACTTTTTGTCTGTTGTCAAAAGATTTTGCACTAAAGTAATACCGTTCATTTCTAACTTTGAAGGCCATTTTAGCATGAAAGTAGAATGACAGAGTAGTAATTTGGGAATTTGGTTTCTATTGATTTAAAGTAACAAACCAATCAAATAGTATCTCATCCTATGTGGCATTAACGCCAAATAGTGTT
The DNA here is from genome assembly GCF_002113885.1 of Mizuhopecten yessoensis. Lineage (NCBI taxonomy): Eukaryota > Metazoa > Mollusca > Bivalvia > Pectinida > Pectinidae > Mizuhopecten > Mizuhopecten yessoensis. The sequence goes on from NW_018408648.1 coordinate 137,433, forward strand.
TAAATGCATTATTCTTAAAACCTTTAAAACACGATAACCGCCAGATTCAGCTCCCGTATTTTATCCCGAGCGACAATGTTTGCTGACTTTAGCAGGTCAGGTGATACAAGGGGAATAACTCCTTACGTGTGATGTTACAATAAAGCAGGCATATCGGTATACAATAACAATAATCAAAGAAAACATTATAATATGGGTTTGGTTTTGGATGCAAAGGGAAACGATTGGGATGAAAATCGGGGTAGAGTGAAAAACGATAGCTGGTTATATTTGTTTGTCAATATAATTGTTTATCGGTTATTTAATAAACGTTCTGTTTATCGTGTATAGTAAGTTGTTGTTGTCACTGGTTTTGTTTCCTAGTCAATTTTTTTACTGCGTTTTAGGGCTCCGAAGACCAGAACGATTCGGACCCATTTTATCAATATACGAATCCACAAAAATAATGTTAGGGTTTTGTTTGTCGTTGAACATCTTCACTACAGCTTAGATCTTATGAAGACTGGTGCCTAGTTGGACACAGCAGACAAGAAAATGTAANGACCTTTGGATAAAAACTTTTCAATGGGCATTATTTTTTCGTGACGGTTTATTGAGCTGTGAACACACTGATCGGAAAGCAGTTGTATTTGCCATGTGCGATGTATAAACACATCTCTAGATATAATGAAAAAAAATAATAGAATTTTTCGGTATTTACTCTTTCTTGATTTTTTATTCTTCTATCCATTCCTATTCTTATAATACATTTAAATGCACAGTACTATAAATATTACTGGTATTACAGTTATAATGCTACATGTGAGTTTAATTATTAAGTCAGTTTGGCCTTAGTGGTCATTTTATTTACAAAGTCCGTCTTTCAGTGTGTGTGTGTGTGTGTGTGTGTGTAGAAAGCAGGCTGACCGCAACAGCTATGACCAGAGGCTAGTCTTGCATAACAGGTCTGGGTTTTATCAGCAGCAGCAAGGCCTTACATCCTGTGTATATAATCTAACACTCCCAAATTTTACTCCCATGGGAAATAATGCTTGTACATCAGGTAGGGTAAAAAGTAGCTTGTGTCTGAGGTCTATGTTTTATTATTAAGGTCCATGTAAAGTCATATGTGTTCTAAGTGTTTTTCACCATAATTACATGTAATATTAAATAAAGTGGGACAAAATGTACATCAATGTTTTCCTTGTGATCTAAGGAACACAATGCACACAGTAGAAAACCTCTTTGGCTGCTCTAGAAGTTTGTACTTACCTATAAAGCGGCCTTCACAAACAACTGCCAAACTTCCTTTGTGTTGCTTAACCTGCGAAAATAGAGATTATTATCATACTACACAACTCATGTGAGGTAGTAGGACACTTGGATGTAACTTTATGCTCTTTCTTACAATTTTATTGATAAATTCAAAAATGTGTTTATAAAAATTCATCATTAATCTTGGCGGCCATATTTGACTTGTTGGAACTTCTTTCACAAAAGTATGGAAGCCAAGTGTGTGAAAACTAAGGGAGATAATTTGCCTTAAAAATAAATTACCATTAATTCTTGCCATTTTAATTGGGTTTAAATTGCTTTCCCAGCATACATTAAGCGCATTTCTCTGGTTTTTCGAAAAACAGATGTTATATTTTTGTTGACTTTATGTAGACATTTAGATATGGACATTGATTATTTACCTCAACTATCTATAAAAATTTCCATCTTTAAAGTCCTGGTGCAGATTATCAACTACACATGGCTCATCATCATCATCGTACAACATTTTATACTCTGCTTTGGGTGCTCCGTCAGTTCCAGATAAAACCGTTAGAACGTTTCCTTGGTGCCACTTTCTTTGGCCACTCACTTCATCACTAATCCACGAATGCAATGTCCGTCTGCCGACAATTTTTGTTCTTCCTCTAACACTTCTGAAAAGACAAATTAGGAGTGTTAAATGACCTTTAACAGTAGTTGATCATTTTGTTATCAGCACATTTTTGATTTTTGGTTTTAAAACCAGAAGTGGATGCAATCCGGCCATACCGCCATCCGTTTGTTGTTTCAACCCATTACAGGTTTATTAAATACACATGCCAGTTTCAATGGTACAGGAAACAGGCTATGACTACGTGGACTAAACACGCTTGCAGGATAACAGTTAATATTTTCACTACATACCAGAAAAATCCATTTACAAATTGTGATTTTTTTTAGGCCATACAAAGTTAATAACGTGTTTCTCTGGCCATACAATTTCAAAATAGATGAGGCAGGTACCTATTTTATTCTTCATTTTCGCCCTTTTCATCCAGTAATTAATTTTGTATGGCCTTAGGAGGCTATGAGAGGCTTGCAGTCATCATCAGTTGAAGCTGTTACTTACTGTAGCAGTACGGACAGGGTCATAGTGAAGATAGATAAGTATAAATGATATCTTCAAAAACTCAACAATAATATCTTCATAGTTGCTTACCTTTTCACGCTATCTTCCTCTGATTTCTTACATACAGTCACTGCGGATATATATGCTGCCTCTTTCCACTGTTTTCCTGCATCTTTCCACTGTTTTGCTGCCTCTTTCCACTGTTTTGCTGCCTCTTTGCAGTGTTGCGCTGCCTCTTTCCAATGTTTGCTGACCGACTGCTTGAACAATCTCCTACTGTTAACTGCCTGATTCAGATTGATAGGTGCTGAATGTAACACGTTGTTTTTTTTAATTTCAATCGGCACTGTTTCACCACCAATTTCCTTCACCCTGCCATCTGGACTTCCACCTAGGAATTTAATTTTACAACATTTCACCAATCCCATGTTGCTCACTTGTACATTAACACCCTCCTCAGCCTTCTTAAGAGTATACTCATGTACTGTTATCCTTTCCTGTTGGAGTCCTTTCTGCGTATGTGCATTTCCTCGGAATGTTTCGTAAAGCAGTCGTCTTACTAATGGGATGATGAGTATATTTGGATTCCGTTTCACAGCACTACCAAATGAAGATGCTGTGATTCGTTTCCTCCTCTCATCCTACCAAACTTTGGATATGGATTGTTGTCGTGTTTTAATCTTTCTAAAGCCTGAATATTTTTGGCCGAAATGTTTTTGTGTTTGTTGAGAAACAATGTTTATGTCAATTCCAATTCTTCTACAGATACATCATCTACCACATCAATTGCCTCAGCACCGTATGCCAACCTTGCCTTTTTAGCAGTGCTTTCCATTACCGATGCCATTTTCTTTTTCCATCTAGCCGCACTAGTTGCTGGCTTCTGTTTCACCTCTGTGTTAATTTGGAGCTGCCGTTTCCTTGAACTGTACAATTTGTTGAAGTGGTATCCTGGGGAGGTGCCAGTTACTTGCTGCCATGTTATTGGGGACCATTCTGGACCCAAGTTCATCCTAAGTGATCCTCCATAACATCTGGTGTGCCATGAGCCCCTGTTGCAAATGTTATACAGTTTACTCCCATCAAATTTGGATCTAACACGCATTCAGCATTCTGCTAAATTTGTTGTTACATTTCCAAGCAGTCAATCACCTTTGGAGGCAATCCGATCCAGAAGAATACATATATATATATCCTGGCGCATCTCTGTGTTGAGGTCTTTCAAAAATGTCCCCAGTCTAGATTGCGGTCTCCAAAGATGTGGTGAATGCTGTTCCTGATGTCATGTGCTAACAACTTGCTGGCTTGGGATTTGTTGGTGGAAAAGTTCTGGGAACGCATTCTGGGATTTGTTGGTGGTAAAGTTCTGGGAACGCATTCTGATGGCACACCGTACGGCACTTACTATTCTCACTCTGGTTGCCTTTGTAAGTCGATCCTTTCCTCTGTACTGTGGATTACTGTCTACCAGTTTCTCCAGATTTGACCTCAAACCTTTGCACATATGATTTGCACATTCAACTTTCTCTACCTTGCTTCCTCACACCAGTACATCTTGTCCTATTTTCGCAAGTACTGAGGAATCCCCATCTGCGATAAGTTTAGCGTATCTTAAACCGTGGATCTGCTCTGCTTTCCTAAAACCCTCCACAATAATTTCTGCTTCCATAGCCTGCGAACTCTGATCCCAATTTTTGAAACATTTGTGAGGTTTTGGAATGATCGGAGATTGGCAGCGTGTGCACATATATAGCACCTTTCTCTATGGCTATCCGCTTTCCTTTGCTCCTGCTGCTAAAATTTCTTTTTCAAGTTCTTTCTCCCACAAATCTCCAATCTCTTGTTCTATTTTAGTAAAAACTGACTGGGAAGTGCTAGGGGAATCCATGGTAGCATTTCGCTCAGATGTGAAGCCCCATTTCCAGTACAAAAACTTCCCCACACAGCTCGCACATTAACATCATGCCTGTATGTAGACCTGCAGCTTCCCTCACTATCACTGGTACTCATATTCAACTTGGGACTAGTTACAAATGTAAATCTTTCCTGGCAACCTTGGCATTTCAACACTAAAACTGAAGCTAATCCATAAGTGTTTGCTTCACTTATTATCTGAATAGGTGACTGACCTTGCAGTACTAGCTCTCGGGCTGCTTCACACAACACACTATGCTTTGTAATGTCATTGAAAATATTCTGAAGACAATCCAAGTTTAACATCATGTAACCATTTGTATTCATGTCTTTTAAAGTACTAATTTTCATTTGAAATTTTCATTTGGTAGTTTCTGTATACGGTATTTTACCCCACCGACATTTGGATTTTCCAATGGAATAAAAGTACGGCGCTGTGGTTGATGATATGTTATAATACGACGTCGACAAATACGCATGGACTAACTAGTATTTAAAAGAAAGGCTCTATAGGAATATCTTGGGCGACCTACTAATAACGACCTCCGGGCAATTCGCCGCTTGTTATGCTTTCCAACAGCAACTCTAAACCTCCCTTTTGATTTCCAATGGGCTTTTTTCCAGCCATGATGAAAAACAAATGTCTTTCAATAATCTGAATAACCTCATTTGTTTCAGGATTGTTACACTAACAAAACAGCTAGTCTATAACTAGAAGGATTCACATATATCATATACTGTAATATAGACATATACTACTGTAGACAGTATAAATCACATAGTTTTAGTAGAAATATATCTAATATTGTTATATATGACTGTTACATTGTCTATATATTGGATAGTGTTGTTGTTATACGCTGTATTATTGTTTCACTATTCCGGTAGGCATGTTGTGATTGTTGGCCCAGGGTTCCCATTGTGTGTGTGTTTGTAATGGTGGTGGGAGACCTTATAATGAGAGACTGCGTGATTTGGGCACGCACTGGGCGAGACCTGACGGACAGATGACGGCCCGAGACTGCTGCTACTGAGTGAAAGCAATAACTAGCCTACATCACGATTACAGGTAAGTTTTTGAGTTGCTTCGGTACTTTAGGCACACGTGCTTCTTCCATGCTTCCATAAAATGATTACTTGATATAGAACGTAAAAATACTAATACTAGTTCTACCTACCTGTAACACCTTGTGTTATTTCACACCAAAAATGCATTATGGTGAGCAAAATGTAAAAAATAATTGGTTACAAAAGTTATTAATTCTAAAATTTCCTTTGAAACAGTGTCACTTCATGATATCGCCTACAATAACGTGTTATAACAACACTGTAAGGTACGATCATTGATTCTATTGATATACATTGATTAAACAAGTAATGCACACATTTTGCTTTACTTGATCACATTGAAAACCTCAAACATTCACCAATTCAGCATGAAGTATACTTATCGCCTTCGAGATGAATAGCATGCGTGCTATGCCGGAAATGCTTCCGCACAAAGGAGTTCCTGACAATTTAGCATCATAACACTTTTTCGATAAAAAAAAATAATAATTATATGTGCATGTTAATACAATTATTTACTACATTAATGTCCACACGAAACACAAGAATTACTCTGCTGGTCATTAAATTATTCATATTCGGTGCGGAGCAAAATCTCTAGTTTCGTTTTTGTGAAACCATAAAGAGAGAAGATAACAGCTCGAAGTTAATGTCAAATCACTGTTATAGATTCCCTGGTAAATAACCATTCCTTGGTTTATATTGACAGCTAGTTCCTTGACAACGCACAAGACTGAAAATGTGTAGTACATTTGAATGGATCGTTTGTATTTGCCCAAAATTTAATTTGAACCTTTACACACTCGAAAACCAAAATGGCGGCGCCCATAAATATGCAAACGATCACATTCATTTTAGTCATGCTTATTTAACGAGTAGTTGTAATGCCATCCATTGGTAGGAAAACCTCGATAAGTGTATATTCTATTTGCCAATTATGTTTATATTTTTGAAATACGTGTAATTACAACAACTGAATTTTTCTTCTAAATATCGCGAAAGGTGCTGTCTGAAACACACTAATCAATGGATTTTAAGATAATTTGTACGTGTTTAGGATGTTTAATTATGTCCAAGAAATCTTGAGATTGATATCTTGTTATGGTGTAAATGACTTGCAATAGCTCCCTATCAATACTAAGAAATTAATCAATTCAATATCATCACAGTTTCTCACACATAACAGTTTACATGAACCTTAATAATAAAAATCATTCTAGGCTCTTATATACCGCTTTATCCCAACCTAGCTCGTTGGTCGTCTCAAAGTAGTTCACAAATTATTATCCGTGGTTATAGGGAATTCGCAACCACCCAATACCTTTCTCAACTCCCTGGGGAGCATACAGCCAGAGCTGCCTTCGGTCACGTGCCTGGCGTCTTACCACTAGACTAACGTGCCTTAAATTTATAATTTCGCATTGAGTTGCTGTGACATAGTATTACACGATATGCATTTATTTCAAGATATGTACATGTAGAAACAACACATAAATACTATTCTACCTATGTTTCTAATTTTGCCTAACAATGGTGATTTACCGCTACCGTTTTTTCTATTGTGTTAACAATGGTAGGGCGATTAATATGTTTTCACAACACTTTTTGCAAGCCAATGCATGTAAAACATAGGTGTTATATAATCGGTGTGAACCGATACAATCCACCACAACTTGTACAATTGTATAACCTAGCCAACAGGCTTATTGTTTTAAATATTCTAATATTTTATTATAAGTTATAACGACAGTATAATCGAATATGGGCACTGGATCCGAACAAGCAAATGGTTGGTTAGATGCGTATTTCTTATATATATTATAGGCAAAGCAGTAGTAACGACAGTGCAGACACAGATATCTGTCATTTTTTAGGGCGATCCGCCCATTTTTCAAGACAGACACATGAGATTCTACGTATCATATCATTCAACACATTTAAGCAGTAACTATGAGACAATAATACAACAAAAACTATGTAACAAAAACAGAGTAGTTACGTATGTGACGCATGCTGTTGTAATTGCACATCCCCTCGGTAAGCTGGTAACCGAAGGCCTATTATTGTACAAAATTCATCTTGAATACGTAAGGTCAAGTGAATTCATGCGAAAATTCTGAATAAAACTAGAGAGAAAAAACACATTGTACTCAAATCTCCTGTTATATTGTTTAAATGAACCTATCTGGAAATCAACTTTACTTTTGACATTTTCTATCTTTTATTTCTATCTTTATTAATTTATTTTGGTTGAATGGGAGACGTTTTTATGCTGAAGAGAGTGCCTATGAATTTTCCCACACGTCTCCATGTGGCACTGGCTATTGCGGAGTCGTTTATCCCGGAGTTTAGGTTATTGACAATTAAAAACGATACATATATAATTATATAAGGACATTTATTTTCATACATCAGCAAATGCACAGGAATAAATGGTTAAAAGGCCCGTTAGGTCTAATCCGATAATGGTAAAAACAACACGGATAGCTTGACATCATACGTCATAACAACACAGAAAGCAAAATGCAGAGTACATACAAAGACGTATATAATATTAAATAGACATGTCAAGTTGTCTATGCTGTTTCTAATTCTTTTCACCCAGTCGACATTTTGACTAATGAATCTTCGGTCCAACAGGTTGAAACTCTACACCAGAGGTTTTATAACGACAGACTGCTGTGTACAATACTGGTTTTGTATACCACAAGTGCTCTGACTCAGTTTTCTCTGCCTACATACGTGACACCAGTCGATACATGTGCATGTACTTATGGCCATGTACATATGGATAGGTCGTGTTGCCTAGTTAAACCTTGTTATGCACAATTTCATAACCATAGGATATAATCTAGTAGTGGATTCATTTTCTCCTATCTTTCACAGCCGTTGTTTTGGAACTACATATACACATTACCGTGACACCAGTACGAGAAAGTTGAAATATCACATTATGTAGGTTAAGGAGTTTCAATACATAGAGCAAGGATAACTCGACAGACCCTACACTATCGCTTGTCTTTGTCTAGTTAACAAAAGGCAGTAATGATCGCTCAACGGCATAGATTGTCCTTATATCTGCATAGGTCATTTAATGACTCGCCTCCATGTGTGTTGTGTAAGCGTGCATGTGTGTTGGATGCAGAGTATGTTGGTGTAATTATCTCTTTGTGATAGCGCGGGTCTGATGTCGACGTTATAGTGCTATCTCACCGAAGTACCATGCCGAAGGCACCCAACCGAGCATTCATTTCGGTCACATCATACTGACAGTTACGTATAGAGCGATTGGCAGTAGTAAGCTGTAATCCGAAAAGAGCTAGGGATTTCGACCGGAAAATGAGCTATAAGATAATGGGCGCCCATTTCAAAGACTTACCTAGTATAATGTTTTATATGTCGTTTTGATATATAACTCATTGGTGATTTTTTATGTTCTATTCATATTTCTTGGCAAAAATTATACAGTTGTGTGACCGCACAACGCACCAAAAATAGCGTGCGCACATCATGCATGAATCGTTCACACACCGTCCGCACAATATTTGCATTCGTTTTTGTCTATAGCTCCCCTTCACCGGGGTTTTCACACCCCGACGATACAAGTAAGTCCCCCGAGAAAACTACGGTCGAGGTACAAACCTGTGTAGGTTAGATAAAAAATGTCTGTATACAATAGCATTTTACTTAAATATTGATACATTCATATTTATGTGTGTTTTACAAGATTGAAATCTCAAGCATGACTGTTACGGACCATAGCAAGTGTTAGTCCATAAATATTAAACATTTTTTTGGCATATTTATCGGTGAACAAATGCTACAATAGTGGTTTGGTGTTTACTGTTAAACGTTGCTACTATAATGTCAAATGAGGAGCTGTCGGTTTCATAATTCCCGCAAAGAAGAACTGCGAGAAAATATGGCAGTCGGCCAGTTCAGAAGCACATTAAGAATATTGGATAAAACCTCTTGTGAAATAATAATTGCGTCGTTGGCAGTTTCATCTGTCGTTTATGGGACTATTTGTTTAACGTGTAGGCGAGCACCCATCCCGCAACTAACCACGCTCGTTGATGCTGAACTAGTGAGCGCGTCCCAGGGTTACACCATATCGCAGGAACGTTTAGCTTGTCAGTAAGACAGGATTTCCCCTTTTATTCGTAACATGTAGTTGTTACATTTAATGTCGCTGTACTTTTGCTTACAGCAAACACCTATATACCACATATGATAGAAATTGGTCAATATCATACTCACAGCTAGCAGAGGTCGCTGCTGCCAAATGAAAGTTTCTTGCACATTCGGACACGCGCACCAACAATACATTTCTGATCATTGCAGAATTTCATTGGACCCAGACTATCAGTTTCTGAGAAATTTGTCGGAAAAATCACGGCTAGAAAAAGAAAAAGGAGAGAGAGAAAATAGAAAACGAACCAACGGGAAAAACAATTAGTTCCAAAACTTTATTTTGGGGACTTAAATTGAATAAAAATTCCCGCACCAAGTGAACAGCTGATCGACCAAACGCTGAAAAGAAGGCTGAACACTACTCCCCAGTACTTAAGTTGCATAATAAATGTGTAAGGTTGGTAAGAACATGGTTGTTAAGATGTTTTCGGGCGAGAAATAGAAACTGTCTTACGATTGATAGTTAATTTACATTTGTGACAGCGACATTTAATTATATTACCGCGAGAAAATATAGTTAATATGGCCAAGAAGAGGGATATCATATAAATTAGTATAACACCTGTTTTATCCTGTTTTATGATTGGTCGAGACAAACTTTTCATTCACACATAGAAAGGTGTTTCCCAACGCCCTAGCTACGAGAGACAGAACGTGTCAGTGAAACTTAAAAATATTTTTAATGAACTTTTGAATAAACTATTAACTGTATTATTTGTTAAAGGTTCAGACATTGCCCCTTTATGATTAAATTTTATGTTTAATGTTAATGTCTAGTGAAGGAAACTTGTCAAAGAAATTGTAACCTCTCAAGTATTTTATAAAAACACGCTCCGCCATAACGCTAGTTTTCTTGTTGTAGTTACAAATTTGTTTTAAACGGGTGAACTTATGTAAATACCATAATATGTGTTGCAAAAGTGGAACAAAACAGCCACTTGTTTTGCCGTCGCTTCATTTGAACGTTTTACTTAAAATCATTGCAATAAAGATACAGTACCATTCTGATTGGATAATACTAAGAATGATCTATTTACTTGTGTAGGTATAAAATTTTGTTTATCTTGACTGCAGTGAAGATAAAATATTTTACAAACGGCGAATTCATGATATTTCACTGGTGAAATGTAATACATAGATATATCCTAATTACTATATTTTGGCAGATAGTATGCGGCCTCAATTTCCAAGAAGGCTTTCACGCATGAGGAAGCAACTGAAATGGACAAAATGTTTACAGATCAAACCCTGCGACGCGACGCGTCGCTTAGGGTTTTGAACAAACATATCCCTGACAATTTAATAACATTTGCAAATGTCTCAGTCAGCTATAATTACTTGTCATGACATTGTTTTCCCAAAATACATAGATGCTTCATTTGATTGTCACATCCCAAATGAACTACATTGTATGATTCTAACAATCATATCTAAATATGAAGAAAGACATGTGGTCGGGCAGATGCTCCCTTACTTTTTCACGTCCGATCGGATAAACAAAAAAACGGCCGCCCGGGGTAAAGGCGAACGTGCTATACACTGCGCCACAAAACAACCCAGTTATGATATTCCAAGCACAACTGTTCCTATAAGTGTTCAGTTTATGTTTGTTCAACAGGCTTACTAAAGATACATTCAGAAGCAATGGGCGAATTCAAGATGGATGACCTGTCTGCTACCAGGAATAAAGGTGACACAGCAGAAGTTATCACTATACCAGAAAACGGTTTGCTACCGGAAGTCGAAAAGATTACAGTAGAGTATGCAGATATACCAAAGAGGTTGCTATTCAATGTTTCTGATCGGACACCATTTCACATGGCTATTTTCTGTGCCTTCCAGGTAATAACAGCAGTACATAAAACATGTAAAATACCATGTAAATGAAGGCTAATTTGGATATTTTCTTTCCTTTTTATCACGTTCCTGTTTTCTGTTCCTTTTATGTATTTACGAATCTAACTTTCGTATCTGTTTTTGTAATACTAGTAATACAGACTGTCAAGAAAACAGTTGGTTTGAGATTCGTCACATGTCACTATTTTCTCCCACAGCTACTACAGGATTTTCTCACCAGCGAATCATTAGATAAATTTTCAACCTGGATATGATTTCATTGGTCGATATTTAAATTTTGTCGTTACATAAAAATACTTTGCGACCTCATCTTCCATTGTGATGTAAATAGTCGTAGCGAGTGGCCCACATAAATAATAAATATACTTGTATATATATTTCCAAGTTAAAAGTACAATATTTTAGATAAAGAATCTGAACTGTATGGAAGAAAAGATTTGCACAAACATGAATTGTTCAAGTGAGTTGATTAAATGTATTACTTGGTCGTAGATGTATTTTGTTGGTGAATAGACATCTATGATTCCTTCTATTTCTAAAATGAGAAATGTTAAATACCTTCTTTGCGTAGAAAATCAATGAAGACTTTTACCTCGATTTGGAAACAAACCGGATAATTCTTGGATGCTGTCATAATATGTTTTGTCCTTTTAATATATTTTGTCTTTTCAGCAAGTTTTGATAGTGTTGTCAGGATCGTTAGCCGTATCGTCGTTCGTGGCGGACGCAGCATGCGCTGATGAGTTCCCAGACATAAAGGCAGACCTGCTCAGCTCCACTATGTTTATGAGTGGCCTCACAACTCTCCTTATGGTTTTGATTGGTTTTAGGTAATTCGTATTCGTGCTATAAATCCATTACACTATGACAATAGTTATTTTTCTGATTGCTCTTGAAACAGCTTATTAATGAAGACTTTCTGACCGAGAGATCGATCAGAAATCATGTTTCGATATCTATACCAACAGTTGAAGGGATATACACGATTTCGACTTTCCTTTCCTGAACTTTACCTTTTTTGATAGCAACAACCCTAAACACCCTATTTACTGTATTCACAGGCCGCAGTCGGTATTGTCCTGTTTTTCTGTTGTTGAAGGATAATAGTAAAATAAAATGTTATTTAATTTAATAGCAATAATGAAATACAACATGTGTGTAGAGCCCTTTATAATTTGTAAAATTACTTTAAAGTGCTTTACAACACATATGGATAATATTATTAGTTAAAATTGATAAAAAAATGCATGCAAATTACCATAATACGTTAAGTAAGAAGGTAATCATGTGAACATGAATATAAATGATTATAAAGGTTGGTGTGTACATAACGTCTGTTTTACAATCACAAACACAACTATTAGAAACTGTCGGTATATATTTAGGATATCTTATGGTTTCCTATTGAATGTTATAAATTTTATGTTTCACAAATCAGTTAAAATATCAATATTCTTCAACGAGTGTGAAGCGCGAATGAACGGAGTTTTCTGCAATACAAATGGAAGTCATGTGTTCCTATTTGCATGCTTGATTTTACGCGAAAAAATATGCAAAATTTATATTTAAAATGTATCTTTGTCTAAGATGCTGGTTTTTTCAGGCTGATTTGTAAATTTGCAATTATTAAATTTATTCTTTATGCACTCATTACGCTGTTTATGACGTTAAATCCCACCTGTTTCATTGCAAATTACGAATGGTTTCGTTTCGAGTAATGGTGTTTGTTCAACGTGTGATGATGTTTATTTTATGCTGTCTTCCTCTATTAAATTTTGTTTTTACGTCATTGTTTATTGTAAAGCGCTTGTCGAATTGAAGTTTGTGGGTTTTCATGCACTAATCTGAACAGACAAAATAAGTCAACTGTGCACTACGTCAGAAAAGATTAAATGGACAGGTTTCCGTGAAATGAATAAAAAAAACATCTCGAAACAAATATCTAACTGCACAATAGTACTACTTTAAAAACAAATGTAAACGTCTTGCATTATTTAGGACTAGGGGCACTTGGGTAGATAAGAAAGACATTATTGTTACATTTAACGTGAAAGATTAAATGTAACCAAAATTGTTGATACATCATAGTGGAATATATAACTCGAGATACCAATTTGTTGGTAAAAACAATTACACAATGCCGAAGCGGCTTTCATTAATGTTTGTTTGATTGTTTGTTTAATGACCCGTGGATATATATGGTCATTTAGGGCCAGATAAATCTCATTGATATAGGGCGACTATTTGAGGAATCAAAAATAAAATCATATTTTAAAAAAACTCATATATTATTTAAGTTTAACACCAGGACCTACTTAGAAAGTCGAAATAGTGCAAAGGGGTTAATGCATTCGTTTTAAATTTACTAATCTTACACTGGGGTTAAAATCTATATACGGCAGTTTTATGTTGGTTTGCCGGCAGTTTTATTAATACTTTCCTCAAGATTTTCTCAGGATTTTTTATTATTTTGAAAATATATATCCATCTTCTCTTCTTCACTTTAAAGGGACATCACGTGAGGAGACATATTTTTTTTAATGAATGTGTTACCTCGCTATCCCCATATTCATAGTCCGTTCCAAATGTCCAGTTTGACCACTTGAATTGTTCGGGAAAGCCCTGCTAAAAATAGCGCCGATAACGTCACCTGACTAGGCAGTAAACACAAGTGGTGCGAGCGAGATGAAACGGTTTCCAAAGGGGCCCCCAGAGAGGGGCCGTCAGGCAACTGCAACTTCCCACCGCACTATGAAACCAAGTTATATGATTTCTAAGTCCGTATTCAAACTTATTGAACAGTAATTATTCATCATTAGAAGTTAATTGCACACTTGCCAATGTTCAGAATTTAAATTTATTTAGCTTTAAACATAAATTTGTTGCCAATAAAAGAGATGGGGCACAAGTTTTTTACAATTTATCACAGCCTTCTCCCGTCATACATTTACAATTAAATGTCAACAATGATAATAGGCATAAACATAAAGTATATATATATAAATATATATTGAATTTAGTACCGGAATGTGACATCTGTACAGGGCTAAACACCTTTCTTCAACCATGGGACAAACCTTTCTGTAAAAAGTGCATATATGCAACGACAAACTACACGCGTATGAAAAAGAGAAACGTTTGTGATTTTTTTTTATTACATTGTACAACTCAATATCTTTGGCCAATTTTTTTTTCTATATCATGCATAAAAATGTATGTATAATCTCTTTCCCACTTTCACTGTCTCCATACGCTAACACTTAGTAATGTAGGTTTCTGACGACAAGATATTTTTTTATATATTGCGTCGTTGTGCCAGAGGAAGCCGGGTATTCATATTAGTACTTATTTAAATCTTGTATGTAAAAACAAACAAAAAATCGTTAAATTCAGCAATATAATTAAATCATACCATTTTACTGAACCCGGTTATATTATAAATTATGTAAATCTAAAAGCGCACGTACATATGTATCTCATTTGACTCCGATCACGAGTACCGACACAGACAGAATACGCCGTGGCCATCACAACAGTTAACCCTTGGAGGGCCTCATGACAAAATCAAACTAACCAGTCACTTATCCTTTCCGTTCGCATAAACCACTGTATACATGCCT
The DNA here is from genome assembly GCF_002113885.1 of Mizuhopecten yessoensis. Taxonomy (NCBI): domain Eukaryota; kingdom Metazoa; phylum Mollusca; class Bivalvia; order Pectinida; family Pectinidae; genus Mizuhopecten; species Mizuhopecten yessoensis. The sequence continues at coordinate 152,451 of NW_018408648.1, forward strand.
ATTGACATATTAAACTAAGTTCATCTGTGTTTAAACTCAGACAAAGATACTAGTGAGGTTAATAGTTTTAGATATTTATTCATAACATAAACAGCGCTAGCCTTTCTGTCGATTCCATTTCAGCTTAACCGGCTATCTGAAGGAATACATGCACCGTACTAACTGCTACGGCAGTTATTTTCTCCTTTGAATACTTCACACCTGTAATAATGATTCCGTAACGAACTCCTTGCGCTATCTTTTGACCATTTGGCAACTTTTCGCTTCGTAGCTGACACGGTACAACACTTTTCTTTGGCTTACTTCACACGGCCAGTTATTTCGTTTACAAAGAAATGGTGTGCAATCCGCATGCGCTAGTAGAGGGAAATCCCTGAACAAAACGTTGGTCAGACAGGTAGAAATACCGATGATTATCTTAGATTTAATCATTTTTTATGAATCTATTTCAGCCAAATCCGATCGTTATTTTCCATAAGGAGTCTCACTTGATATGTTTATGTAGTATTTGAAAAAAAAGAAAAAAAAATACTTCAGCGTGATGCCCCTTTAACACATACGTATTTACCTCGCCAGGTTGCCCGTGTTTCAAGTATCATGTGCGGACTATGTTATACCTTTGATGGCCATACGATCGCTCAATAAGGATTTATGTCATATTTCAGGTAAGTCATTTTTACATTTTAATATGTTATATTGTTTCATATAATACTAATGAATTATTTTCATATATGTCAAAAAGCAGTTTTGTTTTATGTAAGGTAATGTTACAGTACTTGATTGGACAGAATCTTAAGTGTAAATGAAAATATTGCACCAGGGACTGAAGATAAATAAAAAAAACAATCAAAAAGCTAGAAAGCTTTGTCATCAACCCTTGTTTATAACGTTTGTCGCAAATCTTACTGGCCCAAGGAACATTAAACGATCATAAGTCTAAAAGTCTCTTAAATTTTAACTAAGCAAACACAAATAAGGTCATGAAAAATAGAAAGAAATAAAAAATATATTTTTATAAATCACAATTGAAAGTTTTTTTAACTTGCACTGTCAGCTTCAAGATTGTTTCATGATCCCGGGGCCTGATGTCAATAATAGTGTTTAATCACGAATATGTTTCTTATTTTAGATTCACAGATAAACAACTTCACCATATCAAATGGTAGTTATATTCCAATAAATGAAACAATGAACATTGTTGATCTGAAGAGGGAACTTGCATTTTCTAAGCTTCAAGAGGTAAGCCCTATTTTGTTATAACTGTTTTCTTTTTAGATTGTACTGAAGGTATTCCATGTAACAATGTATCATATGTTTTGTTAGTGTTTTCTTCTGATGTGTTATTTATTTTTGGTGAGTGGAGAGATGGTATTTCCAAATACAAGTGTAAAATAGGAGATTATAAAAATGTTATTTCACTACTGGGAAGTCAGAGAAAACGCTATATCTTCACATGTGATGATAACAGTTCCTATAGTGATTTATTATTGAACATAAGAAAGGTATTATCTTAACTGAATCAAAGCTGCATATTTTTTGCACATCTCTGGTGCAAACTTTAAAGCATTTACATTATTACCTTGTAGATTACATTCGTAAGCAATTCGTACCTGACAAAACATAATTGTATAGCGCAGCCTTATTGACAAATATGACGTCATGAGAATAAAATCCAAAATATTATATCATTAACACAAAAGGAACAATTGATCAAATCACACATAATTAGTTAATATCAAACTTACGCGATAAATTAGCAATGTAATTCACATGATCACATTTATGACATTTATACAAATCTGATATATAATTTTTCTTTGCAATTTCTCTTTTGCAAGATGTTGTGGTATTGAAACTAACAAATGCGCAATTCTTATTATTTAAAGATGACGTTACAGTAAACTCCTTGATACCACAATCCTTCACCGCTTTAGATTATATGTACACTGTAGATAGATAATGCAATCGGGTTAAAACACATACTTTTCCAGTAACTTTATTTTGAATGTTTTTTGACTTTCGTTTTCCTACAGGAGAATTCCATACAAATCTTATTTTGCAATAGATATATTGATAGAATCACTTTATAGAATCAAAAACAAAATTCAAATATGTTTTTGTCATCGATGAAAGTTACGTTTATCTTTCTATAAAGAAAGGGCAATGCTTTAAGTCGGAAAGCATTAATAGAACTCTTGTCCTCTCGATTGTTGCAGTTGCAGAGACACTTTTGTACTCCAAATAAGCTTATAATAACAAATTGCAATATTGTACTGGTTCGCTAAATGCTTATATTTCCTATAAATAACGACTTGATCGTTCTAACAAATGCATATAAAGTCTTAATTTTATTCATCTAGTTATAACATAACGAATATATCTTAACTATTCCTCTAATAACATTAACGTATTTGATAGTTTCAGGGTTGTCTGATCCTGGTGGGCGTGATTCATTGTCTTGTCGGGTTGACGGGTACAGTTGGGTTCCTCCTCCGGTTCGTCGGACCAATCACCATAGTACCTACTATTTTACTCAGCGGTATATTTCTGTCCAGAGCGACTGCCAAATTTTCAAAAGCTCACTGGGGTATATCTAGTGTGTAAGTAANTAACGTATTTGATAGTTTCAGGGTTGTCTGATCCTGGTGGGCGTGATTCATTGTCTTGTCGGGTTGACGGGTACAGTTGGGTTCCTCCTCCGGTTCGTCGGACCAATCACCATTGTACCTACTATTTTACTCAGCGGTATATTTCTGTCCAGAGCGACCGCCAAATTTTCAAAAGCTCACTGGGGTATATCTAGTGTGTAAGTAAATATACTTATCATTGATGTTTGTGTTTAAAACAACAGGGCAATTTGTCTAAACCGAATACTAGAGTTTCAGCTTTGTTTATTTTTTTAACTGATTGATGCAATTTACATTTGTGTCATATTTGCTATTCTTAAGAGACAAAGAACGTACCAGTAATTATTGGATAGAATGAAAACAAAGTAAAGGGGTCATACTTTTGTATAGGATTGAGCCTACTGAGTTCTATACAACAAAACCTAAACCTATGGAGGATATGCCTGTTCATTCAAGACGGCTTATCAGACTCTATTGGAAAACTCTTATATTGCCAAACACGAGGCTTGCCGAGTATTCGACATCTTAAGAATCTTTCCGTTAGGGTTCATATATCACATCTCACCTCAAGGTGGTCAAATATTTCTTTTCTCTTACCATGTTTACCCTGTACTATACATAACGCAATGTTGATGTTACAGATTAATTGCTTTGTTTAAGGGCGTGCACGCTTTGTTTACGTTACGTCACACAATTTTTCCCCCGTCTCAACTCTAGGATGTGATAAGGATATCTCACACCGGGAAATGTGTAGATACATCCGTCCAGTAAAAGAGAAAAGTATATCTCACATCAGGAAAAAGTGTGGATACATCTGTCCAGGGGACCAGGGGAAGTAAAACGGAAATTGAAAATTGATCTAAATACTGTTCTGTTTATAAAGTGGTTCAATTTATTTGTTATTACGTCGTGTTGTGATTCGGTTTGTAACGCTCTAGATCTCTATATTGGTGAAACTTACAAATAGAAATCTCCTGGACACAACATATACAAACTATGCTGGTGTATTCTTATCAAACGGATTTTGGTTATTAACAATAAATGCAATCAAAACTTTGTGAATAGGTTTTGAAGATCATACAAAACACATTAATCGTTAGTTGTTGCAGTAAAATTCAGTGTTCAAATGTTATTTGAGATATATTTTGATTCATTATCAAATTGATATCAACATATTCAGGTTTGACATTTTTATATAAATCCAACATGGGGTGATTAAGTCTGTGTTTTTGTTGTGCTTTGCTTATTTTGTTCTTAATCTGAATCACTTAAACTTTACAAGCAATGTATGAATCTGAAGCGATTTATAACAAAATACACTTTTGTGTTTGAGCAACATTTGTCTCGTCAAAAAGTGGATAATGCAAAGTAATTTGGATGACACGTTTGCTATGCATTTATATCACAACAAAATACCTTCGGAATCATTGGTCGTGCTTTGTTTCTTGGAACAAAACCATTATTTTACTGCTGTATATGTATCATGGTAAACTATGTCACTTGTGATTAATATTCTTGCAAAAAGAAAACAAAAGTTGGATGACTTTGTTATACATTAAGAAACCTTTTTCAAGTGTCATTACTTTTACCATCTCAATGTATTCCTGTAGTCAACTTAGTTTTGATTAAATGTATTTGATATTTTTTTAGGGATACAATTGACAATGTAGCACTGTAGTAAACTTAATCAAAGGCACATGCACAAATGAGCGCACTTTGTGATATTTTACACTTTTTAACATTTTGCAGTTATATTTTGGTTGAGAACAAATTCATAGCTTTACAAAAAGGATAAAATTACAATGTAATACAAATAAATCTGGATTATTTTTCAACTTCATCGAATGAGTCTTTTTAGGGCTTGCCAAACACTACTTGAAAAATGCTTTCCGCTAATAGAACATACTGCATTTACTCCGATTAGGACGGCCGGGACAGCAATACTGTTATCACTTTACCTTGGAAACAAGAAGATGCCTTGTCCAGCATGGTCCAAAGCAAGAGGTTTTTACTGGTACTGGTATCCTTTTCATCAAGTATTTTCGGTGATTACTTATTTGCTTTCATGTTGCTTTCCTTCAACCTATCGTAAGGACTCGTGTCTATTTTTCTGTCATGTCTTACTGTATGTACTCATTATTATAATCAACATTCATCGGTATTTTGAATGCTAGCTCCTTAACACATATCGTTATTATTCTTTCGTTTTGGAATGCTAATTGTTTTACTGGAAGGATAATAACGCCTTATTTCTATTGATCTTGTTTTGTAATTAGATACGGTTTAACTCTTCAGTTACAGGACAGTGGTATCATTAAATTTGTTAGTAAGGATCTTATTGTTCTTTCAAAAATAAATGCCTTTTCATATCTTGGTTGTATGTTGCTCTATGTAATCTTCTTATGTTGGATTTTGGTACGTTGATATTTAACCTGCCCTCAATTTCCGTTAATAGATGCTATACGGTTGTGTTGACTTAAAACAATGGGTCTCAGATTTTACGCTTTTTTGTTTATACCTACTCCTAATGTTTGTTGATAAAGACCATGGCCATCATGTTGTTAGTGGCCTTTTGCATTGGATTTAAAATAATTTCGTCTTCAACCTTCACGGCCACCTTACCTTAATTATATTGTCCATCTAATTGCAGTGTTGTCCTTTTCAACTGTACTAAACAGGTTTTGTTAATTTTTCTTTTGTTTTTGTTTTTTGTTTGTCTGTCAACCTAATCTGTTTAGCAAAATGGCTCTTTTATATTGCAGATGTTTACTGTCTTTATTTATATGCTGTCGTATTGTCATCAAATGTACAGCAAGCTTCTGTAATTATGTGGTCTGCTTACAAGTACATTGACAGTACAACAGTATACGTATGTAAATATATATAGTATATGATTATGAGTTTCCATTCCCGACAAGATCTATGAAAGGAATAAAAGGAATCATTTGCGCAGTATTCAGATAAGCTAAATAGAGCCATTTCGAACAATATCTGTGAAAGTCTCGTACAAAATAAAAACAAATCCATGAATTTTTCCAAAGACATAATGAAGGATTATTGCAAATCAATTAAAAATTAACGGTTTTTGCCATTTAAAGCAAAATTGCATGCTATATGGCGTATCAGTGATTATTCCAGCAATCAATTGATAAGTAAATGTGTCAAACATTTACGTTTTGTTTACATATTTCAGATTTTGATCGGTATATTGGTTGGATGGGGGATGTCGGCCATCATGACTGTGACAGGAGCATTGACGAACGATCCGGATAATTCTCAATACATGGCGCGTATTGATGCACGATCAGGGATCATTACTATGGCTACCTGGTTCAAAATGCCTTATCCAAGTTTGTAGTGTTAAAGGAATATGTTACCTAACTGCTATTGGTATCTCCATTTTAAAAGAGTTCCGTTCAATAAACCTGCAATTGAGGGACGATAACTGTATTTGATTATTTCAAGTTAATACCTTTGATCTTATTTATTTTCATGATAGCCGATTGTATGTTGAAATAATATTCAGAGATTTCTTAATTATTAATTCAATTGTAGTATGCAACGTAAGTGATTCATTAGCCAGACTGTTGTTTTAATTAATTTAGGCATTGCCAAAAATAGTTCGTGTAACAAACGAAAAGGATGTTCACATATTAATTATAGCTTGTTTGATGTTTACAGATAGGTTCGGGCCGCCAACTTTTAATGCTGGTATTTTCATCGCATTCCTTATCGCCACGGTCACTTCAATCCTTGACTCCATCGGCGATTACTACGCATGTGCGAGAGTGTGTAACGTGCCACCTCCACCACGACATGCCGTCAACCGGGGGATTGCCGTCGAGGGGTTTGGTAGTATTCTTTCCGGGTTATTTGGTTGTGGTCACGCAACTACCACTTCCGGCGGAAACATCGGGGCTTTAGGAGTAACAGGGGTGAATTATACTTTTGTTTCATCGATGGGAATGTAAATAAATGAACATTTATAATTTATATGTCATGAGCTAATAAGGATAAATTCCATTTACTTTTGTTAAAGGCTGTTCATTGTTTTTTTTTATTAAACTCATCATGATGCCTTTTTATTTCGTTATCCGTACCTGCGATTGCATTTCAAAGCGGGGACTTGACGTTGATTTTACAAATAGGGTGTCGACGATTTTATAAGCAAAAGAGATTAACTCTTCCGGAAGACTTGGTCTTATTACCTATGTTATTTGGTAAGGGTAAGCTATTAATCTTTCCTTTTTTATAGTTTGCCCATGTTCAATTATTCGGAGTTCGATTTATCATTTTGTTTGCACTTTGGTATTCTCTTGTTGTATTGTCTATGCATTCCGTGTTATTTTTCTATATTTTGTTCTTATATAATGAACAGACTCTGTTCATCCTCATGGTTGTTTAGGTCTCAAGCGAGGTAACCACAAAAAATCATCAGACTTACGAGTGTAAACTTTGTATGATTACAGGTAGCTAGTCGAGATGTGTTTTGGTGGGTGTCCTTGATCTACATCGTGTTCGGTCTCGTTGGGAAGGTCTCGGCTGTCTTCATTACCATTCCAGTACCTGTCCTAGGTGGCGCCATGATAATAATGTTCGGAATGTTAAACGGTATCATACTCTCTAATCTGCAAGTAGTGTCTCTATCCTCCACTCGAAACCTAGCAATCATCGGGACGGCTCTGCTTGTAGGTTTGATGGTACCTTATTGGCTGGAGGCCTTTCCCGACGACCTCAACACAGGTATTTATACATTTATCTCAAATAGGTTGCCATATTGCTGATCCTTTTTCTACAAATTTTTGTCTATAGATTAACTTTCACACAATTCAGCACAATATAGGGTCATCCACGAGTTAAAGGCAGTGCATTAATTTGTATGATTGTATTAACCACTTTTGCTGTAAAATGTTCTTTNAGCCTTTCCCGACGACCTCAACACAGGTATGTATACCTTTATCTCAAAATGGTTGCCATCTTGATGATCCTTTTTCTATAATTTTTTGTCTAAAAATTAACTTTCACACAATTCAGCACAATATAGGGTCATCCACAAGTTAAAGGCAGTGAATTAATTTGTATGATTGTATTAACCATTTTTGCTGTAAAATGTTCTTTTTGTAAATATCAGGCTTTAATGTGTTCTGTTATTATATCTGTAATATAAGGCGTTTAACTGTTTTTTTTTATTATATCTGTTATATCAGGCGTTTAACTGTTTAGTTATTATATTTGTTATATCAGGCGTTTAACTGTTTTGTTAGTATATCTGTTATATCAGGCGTTAATCTGTTTTGTTATTATATCTGTAATATCAGGCGTTTAACTGTTTTGTTAGTATATCTGCAATATCAGGCGTTTAACTGTTTTGTTATTATATCTGTTATATCAGGCGTTTAACTGTTTTGTTAGTATATCTGTTATATCAGCAGTTTACCTGTTTTGTTCATATATCTGTTATATCAGGCGTTAATCTGTTTTGATACTATATTTGTTATATCAGGCGTTAATCTGTATTGATACTATATTTGTTATATCAGGCGTTGATCTGTTTTGATACCATATTTGTTATATCAGGCGTTGATCTGTATTGATACTATATTTGTTATATAGGGAGTCATTATTACGACAACATTTTGAAAACTCTTCTTGTCAGTCCGAATTTGTGTGGAGGAATACTTGCCTGTTTTCTAGACAACACTGTACCAGGTGAGTTCACGTTTACCACATGCAATGTGGACAAGAACGTATGAGGCAGTTTCTTTTTACAATGTAAGAACGACATCAAGTAAAATGGACAAAGCAGTATCAGGCAATTTCTCGTTACGATGTGATAATAACCACAAAAGCACAGTGTACAAAGCAGTATTAGGCAGTTTCTCGTTATATAGTTAGATTGACAACATTCAAAGTTGACAAAACAGTATAAAGTCGTTACAACGTGTCACTTAACAAAGCAGTATTACATAGTGTCTCTTTATAACGTGTGTCTTAACAAAGCAGTATTACATAGTGTCTCTTTATAACGTGTGTCTTAACAAAGCAGTATTACATAGTGTCTCTTTATAACGTGTGTCTTAACAAAGCAGTATTACATAGTGTCTCTTTATAACGTGTGTCTTAACAAAGCAGTATTACATAGTGTCTCTTTATAACGTGTGTCTTAACAAAGCAGTATTACATAGTGTCTCTTTATAACGTGTGTCTTAACAAAGCAGTATTACATAGTGTCTCTTTATAACGTGTGTCTTAACAAAGCAGTATTACATAGTGTCTCTTTATAACGTGTGTCTTAACAAAGCAGTATTACATAGTGTCTCTTTATAACGTGTGACTTAACAAAGCAGTATTACATAGTGTCTCTTTATAACATGTGTCTTAACAAAGCAGTATTACATAGTGTCTCTTTATAACATGTGTCTTAACAAAGCAGTATTACGTAGTGTCTCTTTATAACATGTGACTTAACAAAGCAGTATTACATAGTGTCTCTTTATAACATGTGTCTTAACAAAGCAGTATTACGTAGTGTCTCTTTATAACATGTGACTTAACAAAGCAGTATTACATAGTGTCTCTTTATAACATGTGTCTTAACAAAGCAGTATTACGTAGTGTCTCTTTATAACATGTGACTTAACAAAGCAGTATTACATAGTGTCTCTTTATAACATGTGTCTTAACAAAGCAGTATTACGTAGTGTCTCTTTATAACATGTGACTTAACAAAGCAGTATTACATAGTGTCTCTTTATAACGTGTGTCTTAACAAAGCAGTATTACGTAGTGTCTCTTTATAACGCGTGACTTAAAAAAGCAGTATTACATAGTGTCTCTTTATAACATGTGACTTAACAAAGCAGTATTACGTAGTGTCTCTTTATAACGTGTGACTTAACAAAGCAGTATTACATAGTGTCTCTTTATAACATGTGTCTTAACAAAGCAGTATTACGTAGTGTCTCTTTATAACATGTGACTTAACAAAGCAGTATTACATAGTGTCTCTTTATAACGTGTGTCTTAACAAAGCAGTATTACGTAGTGTCTCTTTATAACGTGTGACTTAACAAAGCAGTATTACATAGTGTCTCTTTATAACATGTGTCTTAACAAAGCAGTATTACATAGTGTCTCTTTATAACATGTGACTTAACAAAGCAGTATTACTAGTGTCTCTTTATAACGTGTGTCTTAACAAAGCAGTATTACGTAGTGTCTCTTTATAACGTGTGACTTAACAAAGCAGTATTACATAGTGTCTCTTTATAACATGTGTCTTAACAAAGCAGTATTACATAGTGTCTCTTTATAACATGTGTCTTAACAAAGCAGTATTACTAGTGTCTCTTTATAACATGTGTCTTAACAAAGCAGTATTACATAGTGTCTCTTTATAACGTGTGTCTTAACAAAGCAGTATTACGTAGTGTCTCTTTATAACGTGTGACTTAACAAAGCAGTATTACATAGTGTCTCTTTATAACATGTGTCTTAACAAAGCAGTATTACATAGTGTCTCTTTATAACGTGTGTCTTAACAAAGCAGTATTACGTAGTGTCTCTTTATAACGTGTGACTTAACAAAGCAGTATTACATAGTGTCTCTTTATAACATGTGACTTAACAAAGCAGTATTACATAGTGTCTCTTTATAACGTGTGTCTTAACAAAGCAGTATTACGTAGTGTCTCTTTATAACGTGTGACTTAACAAAGCAGTATTACATAGTGTCTCTTTATAACATGTGTCTTAACAAAGCAGTATTACATAGTGTCTCTTTATAACATGTGTCTTAACAAAGCAGTATTACTTAGTGTCTCTTTATAACATGTGACTTAACAAAGCAGTATTACTAGTGTCTCTTTATAACGTGTGTCTTAACAAAGCAGTATTACGTAGTGTCTCTTTATAACGTGTGACTTAACAAAGCAGTATTACATAGTGTCTCTTTATAACATGTGTCTTAACAAAGCAGTATTACATAGTGTCTCTTTATAACATGTGTCTTAACAAAGCAGTATTACTTAGTGTCTCTTTATAACATGTGACTTAACAAAGCAGTATTACTAGTGTCTCTTTATAACGTGTGTCTTAACAAAGCAGTATTACGTAGTGTCTCTTTATAACGTGTGACTTAACAAAGCAGTATTACATAGTGTCTCTTTATAACATGTGTCTTAACAAAGCAGTATTACATAGTGTCTCTTTATAACATGTGTCTTAACAAAGCAGTATTACGTAGTGTCTCTTTATAACATGTGACTTAACAAAGCAGTATTACTAGTGTCTCTTTATAACGTGTGTCTTAACAAAGCAGTATTACGTAGTGTCTCTTTATAACGTGTGACTTAACAAAGCAGTATTACATAGTGTCTCTTTATAACATGTGTCTTAACAAAGCAGTATTACATAGTGTCTCTTTATAACATGTGTCTTAACAAAGCAGTATTACGTAGTGTCTCTTTATAACATGTGACTTAACAAAGCAGTATTACATAGTGTCTCTTTATAACATGTGTCTTAACAAAGCAGTATTACGTAGTGTCTCTTTATAACATGTGACTTAACAAAGCAGTATTACATAGTGTCTCTTTATAACATGTGTCTTAACAAAGCAGTATTACGTAGTGTCTCTTTATAACATGTGACTTAACAAAGCAGTATTACATAGTGTCTCTTTATAACATGTGTCTTAACAAAGCAGTATTACGTAGTGTCTCTTTATAACATGTGACTTAACAAAGCAGTATTACATAGTGTCTCTTTATAACATGTGTCTTAACAAAGCAGTATTACATAGTGTCTCTTTATAACATGTGACTTAACAAAGCAGTATTACTAGTGTCTCTTTATAACGTGTGTCTTAACAAAGCAGTATTACGTAGTGTCTCTTTATAACGTGTGACTTAACAAAGCAGTATTACATAGTGTCTCTTTATAACATGTGTCTTAACAAAGCAGTATTACATAGTGTCTCTTTATAACATGTGTCTTAACAAAGCAGTATTACGTAGTGTCTCTTTATAACATGTGACTTAACAAAGCAGTATTACTAGTGTCTCTTTATAACGTGTGTCTTAACAAAGCAGTATTACGTAGTGTCTCTTTATAACGTGTGACTTAACAAAGCAGTATTACGTAGTGACTCTTTATAACATGTGACTTAACAAAGCAGTATTACGTAGTGACTCTTTATAACATGTGACTTCTTCGCATGGTTGATAGTCAGGTCACTTCATCCATAATTTTAAAACAGACGTTTATATCATGGAATGGTGAAGGATCTGCACATGAATTAAACCACATTGGTGACATGACCTACCTTTTATATTTGGTGTGTTGATATTTCCCTCAATATGCCATTCCTTTTGGTAATGTATTCAATATAGCTTAACAAGTACATTCATCAATATAAATTTTATAAATCTTATTGTATATTACCCAGGTACATTGGATGAGCGAGGTATAACAGCATGGCAGAATCCAAGCAAGGGAGACAACTTGTTCCAGTATAGTGAAGGACTAGAGGTGTACAACCCTATTATACCAAAAACGTGGATGAAGTCAAGAGTCATGAAATACATTCCGTTTTTTCCGTATGAGTCGAAACAGGCGGTCAACATCAATGGCCATACTGAGTAAACATCTTTAAAAACATGTAGTTTTTCGTAAATTCGAATTTGGACATTTCGACCAATATTCTAACACTACCGGACTTGTCTGTAAAAGTAGCACATAAGCATATTGTATCCAAGAATATCTATAGAAAGATGGAGTATAGCACACAAAACAATATGGTATCCAGGAATATCTATAGAAAGATGTAGTATAGCAAACATAATAATATGGGAGTATAGCACACATGATAATAGGGTATCCAGGAATATCTATAGAAAGATGGAGTATAGCACACATAACAATAGGTATCCAAAAATATCTATAGAAAGATGGAGTATAGCACACATACTTATAGGGTATCCAAGAATATCTATAGAAAGATAGAGTATAGCAAACATAATAATAGGGTATCAAAGAATATATATAGAAAGATAGAGTATAGCACACATAATAATAGGGTATCAAAGAATATATATAGAAAGATAGAGTATAGCACACGCATTCAAACTTGTTTTGGTCCGATGTTAATAGTTTGCCTGTTATGTTTATATAAATTACTGTCTAAAAATACTTAACGTTTTAGAAATGTTTTGTTTTCAGCAACCTTATTCAATAAATTCTACTGAATTGGAAAAAAAACGTGCTGATTTAGTAAACAAATTCAAAGAGAACTGTCTCATTTAAAGCATATCAACTAATCTGATTGGGAACCTGCACTCCTGCCGCGCTCAGTATTCTAATGTCTGAAAACGGAATCTGATAAATCTCAACTTAGCACGGTTAAGGAAAAAATGACTCCAGAAGCAGTTGTGTATTTTTCCAAATGAATGTTTAGCATTCGGAGAGATAAAAACGGTCAGATAGACACAAAGACAGGAAGATAAGTTTATCGAAAGTGGGCGATTGTAAGTGGTTAGACATACTTTTGATTAAGGTTTGAAATGCATCTGTTTAACATTTGTTAGGGAATGTAACACAGTTCCGTTAAAATATATTCCATAATGCGCATTAGTCGCTACTTCTTGTCCTTGAGTGTTTTTAAGGGGAGGGGTAATGTCAACGTTTCCTTTTTATATTTTGCCCTAGTTTTATTGATTTTGAGTTCAATAATCCACGTTCTTGACAATTTGTTTAATATCTTGATATATTCGAGAAATTTTCCAAAATAAGATAAATAAACCTTTAACGATAACGTTTTGCATGATATGTTTTGAGTTAAGTAGCCCTCAATATTAAACTTTTTGTATATTGGAAAAAATTCTCGAGAAAATGTTCTTAATTTAAAAAACATAAACGATACTATTTTTCATGAAATATGTTGGGTTAAGAAGCCTTTAATATCAATCTTTATATATATTGGAAATACTGCCGTGTGTGCGATATTCTGATAAATATTAATATATTCTTCACATATCTCAATCGGACTTTTGTGATGTTTTCCGCTGATAATGCAATTATTATCGTATTAAATATCAGCAATGCGTTTGTGATTATTTGGTAAGTAATACTTGAAGTACAATCCTGAAAGCTGAAATTTAAAAATTGCATTGTGATATTATTTTGGCGTTTACACATAAGTTCATAATATAAATATCAGAAAGATATACAACACAGTTGCTTAATATATCCGTCATTCCCAACAATACATTCTCAAATAAACATATCTCTCTCTTCATTTTGAACAGTATATCACATATACTTTAAATCTTAGTTAGGCTCCGTAGGTCTTTAAATAGCCATGCTATCCGATATTTCAGAGCGTGTTCTAGAGCAATTCTTTCATAGGGAGGTAAGTTTATAGGTATAGTGTTTCACTGGCAGCAATACTTATACTCTGCCCATACAACACCTGCCATTGCCATAAAACATGAACTTTTGACCGCAAAACTCAGCTGAAATCACCAGTGAAACTGTATTTGCAGAAAGAAATAAAAGAAATAATGGCTGGTAGTCGGACATACGGCGAGGTTGACAATAAATAGGGAAATATCTTTGCAATCAACAGCTTTGGAAATCACAGCAAATGGAGGTCAGTGCTAAGTGACGAGCTCAGGTTACACATCTGAACAGTTATTTAGCCAGGGTAGTAAACACGTTTAATACCAACTCACTGTTGTTGTTTTCGTGAGTAGTTGAAGATGCGCCCAGTAACTTGAACTCAGTATTCCGCAAGCCCCGCCCACGTCATCTAGCCACTACTTCTAGGACCTCAGCAATTAGGATATCGGTATTGTTGGGCAGGAAATGAATGACTACAAGGAGCAAAGTATATACTTCTATTTAGACAGTTTGATCGCAAACAGTATTACAGGTGAACAGTTTTCACGTTAATGTTGCTTAATTATGTTAAAAGGCGCTGAAAATGTCTCATGAATATTCATTGTAGGAAGACATTTGTTTAAGTTAAAATATATGTTACAACCATGACTACGTTTATTGAAGGTATAGGTTACATTGTATTGTTAAAGATTCTTTACATTTTGCCTACGTTAAAAGTTGCAGCTTTTATGACATGGGAAGATTGCAAGCACATGTTTTACTCCTGGTACAGTAGATCACTAAATGTTTACTGTAGATGTGATACCCTATGCAAATATTACGATGACTGTTGTTTTGATTCGAATACGAAACTCGTTGAAAAAGGCACGTCTGAAATGTTTCCTTTTATAAAAAGGTCGACATGCGAATCCATCGACTACGAAGACAATCGCTACATGGTTAGAGCATGTATGGTGTCGATATGTTTGAACAAATGGCAAGACGATGAAACGAAGCGAAAGTATGACGAGTTGATAAACACAAACCTTATGGAATTTTTGCGAGTTTCCGATGTCAAAATAAATGTTACATTCAAAAAAAGGTATTGTGAAAAATGCAACAACGTCACTAACGTGATTTCTTGGAAATTGAAATGTACATGTTTAGATGACTATTGCCTTTCAAATGTGGAAAATGATTCCCTAACCGTGACAGGTTAAGACAGAATGAACTCTTCACTTTGTAGTTACAATTTCATCCCACTTAAAGAATGCGGTATACGCCAATTCAATATGAAATCGGCATTGGTATGTAAGAGAAAGTGTTTGAACAATGTGGCGCGGATGGGCCCGGGCTCTACTCCGGCGTAGTTGGCAATATATTGTTGATTATTATACAATTTTCACGAGTATGCAAGAATATTGATATTTGGTTTATGGTATTTTCTGCCATATGTACAACGACAATTATCTATGACTGCATCAATAAAGTTTTAGATGAGTTGACTTAATGTTGACGTTATAGTTGAAAAAAAGGTTTTGTGCAATTCTGAACGAACAACTGAACGAAAATCTAACGTTTTCTGCTATAATCTTAAGCATTATACGCTTTCAACAAATTATGTTGTGATGTTAATGAAGATATGTATACAGCAAAGCTGTACAAATACAAGCGCGTGAAGTACCATCGTTTCATTGGTAATTGGAACCAAAAAAACAGGATACAGCACGGTGCGTAGTTACCTGAGGTCACTTCTAGAGCACACTACAATGATAACCCCACCGACATGTGATTATAGAAGTCACCTTTTATCTATTTCATATACAACACTCAATTGTTTAGGCGATAACTGCGGAAATTGATAATTGGTTTTATCGTCGTCTAGTTTATATTTTATAAATAGATTAACTTTAATCAACAGAAAGAAAGGGGCATGTTTTATTTATATATATATTTCTTTAAAGGAATAATCTTCATAAAATCATTTATACTATTTTCTTTGCTAAAAACAAACAGCTATGGTCAATGTATGCATCATTAATAAAAATTCTTACATTTAGATTTAACATATAATCCGTACCAGGTGTATTAACGTCATAGGAGTGTATTGCTAAGCGGAAATAGGAAGTACATCCCTAGTTGAAAACCCAATGTAGGGAGACAGTATCACAATTTCCGCATATTCTAATGTTTAATATTAAACTGATGAATATTGTATGTTGTTTATTGACAGAACAGTGTGTTCTTTCAATATTAAAGTATTTCAAAGCAATCCAGACAATAATTCAGTTGTTCTTTTATCAATGAGTCACATGTGTCCATTTTTGCTGTACTTCAGAAACCGGCTACCTATTTCACTACTGTAAAGTTTTTCAAGAACGATAACTCTTACATGCAATTACTATGTGCATATGGTTTTATTATGATATGTCAATTTTTAATCGTTTATAGATAATTAATTTTACACAAATTCAGCATTTATGAAATCGATATACATTAATGCGATACTAATCTATGTCACTATCATTTTTATTGACATTATTTTGCAATTTTTTTTAAAAAAAATTCCAAATTCACCCTTGTTTACTTAAATTTCCATTGAAAATCCTTAAAATTCTGACAACCTATATTTTGTTTTGTGACAGGAAATTTTCTTTTCTTCAAAGCAATATAACTACAAAATCTGGAGAAATTCTACTGAGAAATGGCGACACAATCCTATTACCTTAATGGCTTATTCTAAATCCAGTATAAAACGAAACCGCAACAATATAATGAACATAGATGTAAATACAAAATACGAATGTGTCGCAATGGCGTTTTAGGGGTGTCGATACATTATCACTTTTCTGAGATAACTTTCACTAAAAATTTATCACGTTGGTATGTAACTTGGCTTATATTCCTGTTACGCGAGGTGTTATATAAACTTGCCATCTGTCGATGTGTTATATAAATAAACTTAGCAAACAAATATTTTCCCCACCGAATTATCATGAGATGTACTTATGCTAATAAGGTCTATTCACCAATATGCCTCGTTTTGGGTAACGTTTGTCGGGTATATAGCGAGGACAAGGGACACTCAGATACATGTAGGTGATTGCTGTATAGGGGACAGCCGGATAAAGATAGGCAATATTATGTACTTTCATTTAAATTTAGACAATAATAATGATAAGTTTACTTTTCTTGCCTACGAAACCCGGCTGTTGATGATCAGAATGCACCTCATGCCTACGACAAATAAAGCCTATGACTTAAGAAAATTATCAAGAAAATTTTAGAGGCAACAAAACAAGATTAAAAATACTGACAAAATCACAACAAACAAACAGATCGAAATGCTGGCAATTTTGTTGACTTTACTTCCTCATCCGATAGTTGTGATCGAGCAGACACACATCTCCCGTATTATACGGTACGCAGTGTATGTAGAACGAAGGTGGGTAATATCTGGCTGCTAGAGGTATATTATCAAATTTGATAATTGTCAACACATCAGGGTCATTGGAATGTCTCCGATTTCAAAAACGAGAATGTGTCAGGTGGGTTCATCATGCATTAACAGGCCACCGCATACGCCACACCTGTGTGGTCAGCCAAACGGACTATTGATTTAATATCGCCTGATAACTCTGCTCAAACGGATCTAAAACGGCTACTAACATATTCCCGGCGAAATTGATTGTAAGGTAGCAGTATACAGTAGAAATGGCCCGACTCTGATAAACAAGGCACATGTGGAGGAAATGTAAACACAGCGGATTTACCCTACACAACACATGTATACATGTATATATATTTGTAAACTGCATTATATTTACAATGCATATAAAGTACTGAGAAATGTATAAACCTCTTTTTTCTATGTATGTCACTCGTGTGAAAACCAAAAATTTATTCTCGAACCAAAAAAATCTTCTTTCTTTTTTACAAATGTGAAGCTCACATAGCCCACTTCATCATGCTTGTACCAATTTTAGTACAGTTTTATTTTTATAATTTGTTTACATATCATTATACAGGGGTTAGCCATTTAACAAAAATATCACCCATGGCCACAACTCTCTGCGGTACACTGCTACCTAAACAACAGTGTTGTGCGTGATGAGATGCCTGACTGGAATCGTATTCTATACCGTATAGGGGGAGGGGCGAGAAGGCCGTGAGTGATCACGACAGCTTGCGCATCGACGAGAATGATAGTGAATGACTGTGAAATGAATTTTATCAGAGGAAATTGTCAACCAGTTGAAATTGGTATGATATCCTTATTTTTACTTATGTACGCAGACGACACAGTTCTTATTGCAGAAACACCCCATGGTCTACAATCTATGTTAGATGCTTTATGTTTGTATACTAATGAATGGAAGCTTACTCTTCTTGCAGATAAAACTAAAATTGTCGTTTTCAGGAATGGTGGTTTTGTAAAACAGGACGAAAGATGGTTTTAGGAAAATAGCGAAGAAGAAGTTGTTAATGAATTCAATTATCTAGGTATGCTTTTTAATTTCAACGGAAAATTCAATAAAACCCAGCAACATGCAGCAGAATAGGGAAGGAAAGCCTATTTTGCATTATCAAGCAAATTAAAGAACCATAAAGGATTTCATACTGAAACATTATTGTCTGTATTCGACACTTATGTAAGCAGTGTTTTGGGGTATGCAAGTGAAATATGGGGTTTTCACAGAGCTTTAGAAGTTGAAAAGGTTATACATATTTCTGTAAAAAAAACTTTGATGTGGGTAAAAATACATGTAATGACCTTATATATTACGAATAAGGTAGACTTCCAATGTAGATTGTTCGGAAAATAAAAATATTAAAATACTGGGTTAAAGTGAAAGAAACAGACAATTGTATATCAAAGCATGTTATGAACAAAGAATATTAGATAATGATGATTGGATTACAGATATACAATCAGAATTGAATAAGTTAGGATAAGGGTATTTATGGAATACTGCTATGAAAGTAAGAATGTGTACAAGTCAATAGAGCACAGATTTTATGATAAATATGTACAAGAAATTTTGTCTAAAATACATAATTCCCGAAAAGGAACATTGTATCAGCATTTAGTAGATAATTTTGGTTTGCAATACTACCTGAAAAAACCTATTGATCAGTTGTATAAATACAGTATTTCATGTATTCGCTTAACTTCTCACAAGTTCGATATTGAAAGTGGAAGATACAATAATTTAGCTAGGTCCAATAGCGTTTGTACATTATGTGATACTCATGATATTGAGGATGGGTTTCACTTCATCCTTATGTGTCCTATTTATGCAGATTTACGGGTGAAATACCTAAAGCCATATTATTTTAGACGTCCCAGTGTATTTAAACTTGTTCAATTGCTCAGTGCTAATAATGTAAAAGATTTGTGTAATCTTGGTAAATATACTAGCGGGAAAAAAATGGTGCATGCCTAAAATGTGTTATTAAAATAAATGTGTATGACGTAGAACAACAAGGTTTTCAGGGATAATTTATTTGCTATTTATTAACAGTTGCATTTAATTTTCCACGTTATGGAATCAATAAGTTTCGCTCAGGAGTGACGTAATCACAGTAGCGGTAAATACTGAGTTCACAAAGTTAATACCTCGCATGTCCACCGTTTGCCTGAATGCATGCCTGGCAACGTCGACGCATAGAGCCTATCAGACGGTTCAAGAATGCTTGTGGGATGGCATTTCAGATCTGTACGAACGCTGCAGCCAAATCAGCCAACGTCACCAGTTGATCAGGTAATGCCCGTAATCTGAACTTCATTTCATCCTAGACGTGTTCAATGGGCGACAGATCGGAGGATACATCAGGCCAGGGCAACACGTCAACGTTCTGCTGGGCCAGAAATTCCATAGCGACACGAGCTGTGTGTGGACTGGCGTTGTCCTGCTGTAGCGTATTGTGACGTTACTGCCCTTTCACGAATGGAACGACGTGGGTCCGGAGGATCTCGTCACTGTAACCTAGCGCTTTCTAATTCCCGTTAACAAACACCAGAGACGTTCTCCCGTAGCCTGTGATGCCGCCCCAAATCATAAAGCTGCCTCCGCCGAAAGAACGTCGTTGTAACACACAAGCGTCACGGAAACGTTTTCCAACGCGACGATACACTCGGCCGTCACTACTATCCAGGTGAACTCGCGACTCGTCCGTAAACAACATGCGTGCCCAATCTCGTCGAGTAAATTGCAGATGCCTTCTGAACCAGTCCAGACGTGCTACACGATGACGTGGCAGAAGAACTAGGCGGATTGCAGGACGTTGTGGACGGATAGCTCGTCCTCGCAATCGGTTCAGTAAAGTTCTCGGACTTTTTTGTAGCAACCCATGGAGTGTCCGTGCAATCAAACTTGCCGTTTGGAAGCGATTTATCGAATAGATTTGCCGAATATGGTTGTCCTGTTGACGTGACGTCACACGTGGACGTCCCGCACGAGGGCGATCGCCGGCGTGGCCAAACTGTTGATGTCGTCTCCACAAATCCCGGATTGTGTTTCGATGGACATGAAAACGTGTAGAGACAACAGCTTGACCCATACCAGCTTGAAGCATACCAATTATCCGGAGACGGTCATTTTCATTGAGCTTCGGCATAGCATTAATCAAAAATTAAAACGTTATAATGCTGTTTTTACTGTTCACTGGTCTCAACAAAGTGACCCAGCAGTTGAAAAATAAACTTTCATTGTCGAATTGGATGGCTGGACGAGAAAAACGTGCAAACTGGTCAACGCCTATAGAGAGCAAACTGCACGGGAAAAACTGTCAATGACACACGGATAGTGTGTATGTGTCATACTCGGTCATGCGTGTGGATTTTCATGTATATACAGTTGGTAATACATGTTCTATAACAATTCTCCGCATGCAAAGTTTCTTTTTTCCGCTAGTATATATGAATATTTATGAAGTAAAACCTCCTTCCATAGAAATCATCTTTTACTGGTCAGCGAAAACATGCTCCATTATGTGATAACCTCTAAGCTATTAGTTCAAAGAATGCCTCTCCTCCTTCTTATCCTATAGAAAATTGGAGGAAGTGGCCATTGAATGCTATTTTCATCTTAAGGTAAAATATACTTGAAATTTATTTCGCTTCAGTTAAATTCTTTTTACCCTATGGGAACTAACTTGTTTTTTTATTGCATTATATTTTTTCCCAAAAAATATATCGTAAGTGAATTGTTTTTTATTTATCTTAACAGGACAGGCACTCATTTTAACTGAAGCGGATCACATTTTCACTTAAGTGAAATCAAAAATAATTATCCATAAATAATGTCTATCCTGTCATAAATATTGGGACTGGTCAACGTATTGTTCTATCATTGTGTGTGAACATTTTCAACCAATCTGAGCCGCCGTTCTGACTTCTAGGTGATGGCTGAGTAATATCTTAAGGTACATTAAATACATGCAAATAAATCTACCACACTTATGTATCACACGCTTTTCACTTTATTTGAAAAGTTTTATTTGCATTTTGTCTTGTTTCACTTAAATGGAAAAGATCTAGTTACACAATGTGTATACACTGAAGTGAACAGGTATGTGTTTGCCTTAAATTTCTTTTTTCACTCAAGTAAAGAAAAGATATATTTTCATTGTGTTTCTTTAATCTAAAGTTAAAAACAAACATTTATTCACATTGACGAAACGTATCATGGATCAAGTATATATGCTATTATAAAGAATATTGTTCAGAACAGTTTTATTTATTTAAATAGTTCCAGTAAATATATGGAAGTTGCGAGTTCATCGTGGATAATCTCTGATATAACGTTAACAGTTGCCCTTTTCTACTGTAATGTGTAACATAATCGAGTACCACGTTTAATTAGATAATAATTTCAAGAAAGTATTACCAATTTTGGAAATATCTTAAAATATAAAGCATAGAACATTGTTTTCTTGAAATAAATGTTACATGCAAAAACAACTATAGGGCACCCATATGTATTACTTGTGTAATATTTTTAGTTGTTCAAAATGTAGCTTTATATTATGACATTTGCCTGCATTTCCCTTCGGGTAAGGTGAAAAAAATATGTAATAAAATGTCTTTGTTGGACATTTTTTTAATCCAAATTACACCACAACTGCACAGTATGTATACGATGGCTGGCAATCATTCAGTCCATTTAATTATCATCTATTAAATCTGTATTGCAGATAAGAATACTTTCAGTTTCAATCCAGTTGTTGTTGTTGCAGCCTCTATGGATTTATTCACATCTTCCTGTGCTGCTTGAATGACAAAAACGATTTTTTTTCATTTATTTTTTTGGTAACCCTAACCCTAATTCTAACCCTTACAAAGTTTATAATGTTATATAATAGTTAACAGTCGTTTTTATTAGTCATGCTTTTTCCATGCTCAACAGTTTTTATTATATTTTCTAAAGATCTGACACGGGCCGGATCCAGATATTTTTCAGACAGGTTTCACCGTTCCAGTTTATTTTGCTATGCATGTAGTCTGAACCATATCGTGTTGCACAATTTTAAGTTAGTTACCTGTCTTGGCTAGCCACATTATACCTCACAAATGTCTCTATCTATATATTCATTAATTCTTTCTTGCTTTTGTTCTTTAGAAACTGCCAGAGTTGAATGAATCATTTATATAATATTATAATTTTGCGTTTTTATTTATTTCAATAACAAGCATATCCTACTTTGGTTTCTAGTAAGAAAGCATTACACCTATGTACCTGTTAATCTATCATGAAAATAAAAGATTATCGGATTAAAACTTCAATTCTTAAGTATCGACTGAGAATGTCTAAACAATGCATACATATATGCAATTTGTCAGTGGGCACGATATGATCATCTTTTCAAAAAGTAGCTCGTATATTCTTAAAGATATTTCTTAAAAGTGATATTTATATGTTATTTTCCTAAAAATTATAAAATAGTATGAATTGTGAACGCTCCAAATCATTGGATCAAATTATAATTTTCATACAAGTTTTTAATGTGTTAACTGTCATTTATCGATATAAATTAAATTGTTCACAGTGGTTTCTAATTTCTAATTTCTACATTTTCAATGAAGGCATTAAAATGTGATATTTATTGTCCTTCTTGCAATCGTATTTCATTCTTTAACTTTAACACTTGTGCCCTGTTAATACTACGGACCACTGACCTTACAAGTACAAACGCCTCCATCATGGTTCGCTGACCAAGTTAATTGATGCTGGGTGTGATATTATAAAGTGTCAACAATTTACCACAGAGTTTATCAACATGTTAGAAGGGATAGGGAGGGGACAGGTATTGCACTGGCAGTTTAATGCACAAAAAGAATCACTAGTCAAAAAATAAAATTATTAAATTCAGATAAGCTTGCTACGCTCGGAATAAACACAAAACATGATATATTGATTTCCACATCAGGGTGACATTGCATCAGAGACATGTTACGTCTGTATACGCCCCCGAGTGTACACCAAACGGAGCTTAAGAGGTGCCATATCATATCATTTCATTGATATTGAACACTATTTAAGTTGGAACAAATTAACATGTTATTCACTGATTCCAATAACGATGGGGAGCCCTATGCCCAGTAAGCTAAAAGTGCCATCTTGACACGTGTTACAAAACCGACACAGAATCATCTCAATTTGACGAATTGGGTTAGTCTTATTTGTTATCTGAGGGACGTTTTTGTGATATTTTATAAAAATGGTCCAACCCAACACATAGACTGATATTATTAAAATTCGGCAAAATGGGTTAGTCCATTGTTATATCTGAGAGAGATAAGTGTAACGTTTGCCTGTTTTGTCTGGGCAAAGTAAATACAATTTACTGATGCTTTCTGACCGATATTTGATTAAAGAAGTTGACAAACACAGAGGATAAAATTCATGTAGATATTTTATTATGAGAAATAGAAAGCAATGGATTATTTACATATGAAATATGCACACACTCACACCATAGTACAATACTTTTAACGATTGGTAATATTTCAAAGAATATATCAGTCATTCTTAAGAATTACACTGTGAAAGTACCAGTATTTGACCAGAGTTCCAGAACCAGCAAGATTTGTTTCCCTTTGACCTGTAAGTTTAAAACATTATATGGGCTCAGTCTGAAATTTGGCCTAAAACTGCGACGTTGGGTGCAGAAAAGCGACGTTGGGAACAGCCTATAATGTATCAGCGTTAGCTGTCCCAAAAGTAAACAATAACAATAGATGGGAAATAATTTCCCAATTTAGTGATTACCTACCCAACGAGTCAAGGTATTGGCTTGTGCTTCGCCAATTCTGTGCCTATATAGATGTTAAGTAAAGCTAAAGGTGAATAATAGTTTTGGTTATGATGACCTCACTACCTGAGCAATTTCAGAAGAATGCTAGTGTTTCGATTTCGATCTGTTATAACAAATTTCACGCTCTCGCCGAGCGAGAACCCATTCTGCCCAATGTCCGCCAAATGTAAACACGACAAGACGACGCTGGCAGTTCGGCTGTGAAATAACGTTAAAAAAGCAATCTACAGCTTTTAAAAAGGGCAAATATTGGTTCAGACTGGTCAAATATGGACTCAAGATAAAAGATATTTCATTATAAAGTTTTACCAACTTAAAAAGGTGATACTATAACGATAAATAGGCGAACGAAACTGTACAAGCATGGCGGTTACTCGGTTTTCACACTCGCTCATCTTGGTACACAGCAAATACTATCATTCATATTTAAATACATACAATGAAGTGATTTAATAGAAATACAAAATACATAGGTACACGGGAATCGTAACATAAGGTTTTGCAGAAATACAGGTAACCCGAGGCGATAACCTTTGACCTCATTCAGCCAGCTCAGCTGCTAGCTGTTTGACGGGTAGAATCTTCCGAAATGGGTAGACTTTTTTGGAGAGATTTTTGAATTCTGAAAAAGTAGTCATATTAAAATGGTCAGTGGTGATATTTCACACTTAAATCGTAACGTTAGTGACCAAAATATTGACGGGAACTGTACTGTATACTACAGTAAGTAGGTCAAAGGAAACCATTCGCATCGGGGAAGAGCGCGGGAAGCACAATTTCAGCAAGCACAGCTTCGTTAGAAATTTAATCAGAATATGTTTATTAATTTGATACCTATAAAATACATGCACTGTTATTTATCACATCTGGCTAGTTAAGAAAGTATCGAAGTGAATGCTTTCTCTGCCTATTCGTTGGCTTATAAACCACAAAATGGCGTCACTTTTGTGTGAATGAAATAATATCAGAAACCGATAGATATAATGAACGAATTTTCATATAAGGAAATATTAGATTTCATATAATGGGATATCACATTCCAAATGAGGGCAGAGAGTCCATATAAGGACATAGACGGAGCTACTTTCAATTCTGCAATTCTACGTCAAGCAAACGTCGTAGCATACTCGATACCCTAGACACCTGCGTTACCTAACGCAAAAACATAATCAACAACTGCACGAGGAACTTTGAAGAATCGGAACGAAAAGAAACCCATTGTGACCCCTACAAAATGAATAAAACAAGGTATTCTGGACGCGTAATTTTACGGTTGATGTGGCACCGATCGTTATGAAAATCCAGATTTCCCTGCGACATATTTTGTATATGATAGCTTATTACTTTACGACCGCATTGAAAATTGAAAACACAGTGTATTTATTAATACCAATAAAATATTACTGTTACTGGTGCTGTTAAATGAGACAAAGTCACGGATATATTGCAATTCAATATGTTCAGTTCCCCTAATTATTTACAGACAAATACTACTAAACATACTCTAACAGTTGGTAAAACGATGATTTATGTTGACAGTTTAGACCTCTACTGACATTTTGGCATGAAGTGTAGGCGAGTGTGGGCGGGGCTTCTATCTGTCTCCTTCGGCATTGTTTTCACTGGCGAAATACACAACTACTCGCCAACCCGCCGTCATTACTTGATTTTGAACCTGCCTACTACTCATGTTATAATGCTGTATCAAATGATTTTATCTGTAACACGAGTCTCACTAAACTCTATATGCTTCGGTTTCCAAATCTTTTATTGTATATATAAAGATATATTTCCTAGTAAATTTTAATGTTGATACTTATACGTAGTCGGTCAGGTACATTTTCCCTTTTCTGATGACAATGAATATTCATTGGAAATTTTATACGAGTCTTCGGTCAACATTTTGTAGATGGTTGGAAACCGCATTCATTGAATGGGTAATTTATATATATTGCTGTTATCGTACGTCCACACTAAACATATACATCGTCCAGGATGGTTTCCCCATATTAGTTATTGGCTCGGAATCAGATGGACGGCGTGTCCTTAAATCCACAAAGCGCTCACCAGAATTTAAAATAAAAGTTTGGTGGGATATTGACTGACTGAAGATGATACTAGTAATATTGAAAATAGATATTATGGAATGACTAAATGGTTAAGAAGATGACATTAAAACGCACACATAAGATTGCACCACGCAAATTAAGTAATAGATACAATATGCTAAAAAAGAGTTTATGCACCAAGAGCTGGTTCGTCTTCAAGGACCCATCTGTGTGACCAGCGACAAAACGAAATGGAAGTTCACAAGTGTCTCAATTACTGTATAGGTATTTAACGAGAAGACATGTTGACCCCATCAATTTTATATACGAAAGTTAAAATTACAAACTGGCACGATAATAATCACATAAGCCAGTCAATGGGAGCTATACCATAAGGGGCATTTTCACTATATGATAGATTTAGTTTAAGGTTAAAAGTACTTGACAATTAGACATTCTGCTAAAGCAATGTATCGTAAGTTTTGTTTTGCAATAACTCACTTTTTTTTTGAACAACGTCTTTTCCACAGTAGTAATACACATAATAAACATAATAATAATAATAATAATAATGTACAACATTTGATATATACCATATCTAGCTAGAATAAGCCACTCTAAAGCGCTTTCCAGTACATAGATATACAGTTTATACAATTCATACAATTAGCATATACATTAATCAATACAATTTTTGAGGAATTCGCAAGAGCTGTCCTATATGGCGCTAACTACTAGTCCTATGCTACCTGGCTAATGTCGCCCTATGTGTGATGTATGCCTGTGTGTGAAGATGTATTGTGCTCTGTTTGTAGTGGGACCGTGCTTCCAACGGTATCATTTATAGTGCCACCTCACTTGCATGCTACAGCACAGATACCGCAACATCAAACTCAGACCATTTTTATACCCCACCTAGGATGTTTGAGTTGTTACAACACTCGTAGTTGGTCGAGAGAAATATATGACAACTTAACGTCCAACATACTGTAATATGATAGTAATGCCTCATATCAGAAACTCTAGCGATATAAAAAAATAATACAACTTAGACAAACAGCCATGCATATTATTCTGCATATAATAAGCTTAAACACATTAAATCCTAGATTTTTGTTGTAATCATATCTTTGAATCATGTGAAAGCGTTGATAAAATCGTTTCGTAACTAGACACTTGTAAAACATTTGTTACCAAAAGTCTTTCTTTCAGTTATCAAAAAGTATCACAACATGTCCATTTGTAGATTCACTAAATATTGACAGTAATAATAAATGTGACATCTTGACTATTTCATTAGGTTGATTTCACTGGAAAGAATATTTCAATAATGATTTTGCCATGCAACTTTATTTTGAACATTAGGCATTATTTACATCAAAAGGAAAATGCTAGTGAACCCTTCCTCGATATCCAGGGGTAACGTTCACTTTCGCTCTCTACACCCCTGGAAGATGTCATAGCAAAATTGAAGGCACGAAGATAGCTGTTTGATTCGTCTCTAATAAAAAAAAAAACTGACCAATCTCTAGGCTGATACAGCTGTACATGTCCTTTTAAGTTTACAAAGGAGAGACGCCCGACTTCAAAGTCTGTCAAGTGTTACTGTTACGTGACCGCGATATTCTTTTGATGCATATCAAAGGATCAAACTAGTCTTCTCGTCTCAGCTTCAAGGTGCTGCACACTGAGCCTTCGATTTTGCTATGTCATGCCAGGGGTGCAGAGAGAGAAAGTGAGCGTTACCCCTGGATATCGAGGATGTATGATACCGTGCTGTATAGCTGAACTCACCACACTAGGTAAGTAGCTTATTGATATACACTTAAATCCGAAAGTAAGCAAACAATTGTAAAAACGTAAGCATTCACTAAATATTGGTACTAAAGATCAAACGAATGGCAATGCACATCAAAGTGTTCCAAAACACATATAGAAAAAAAAGAAAATGCAAATGTAACATTCTTAAAAGGTTGTTTTAACCTTTTAAGAATGTTGCATTTTCTTTTTTTAGGCTACAACGTATACCTTACTAAATGATGAGCAGTTGTAAACATCCTAAAATTTGGATAATGGATACAATGCAGTAATAGATATTCATAAAACAGTATTGATATGATCGCCAATTGATGGTCTGTTTGAGTGTTTCGGTTTATTCGTGAGAATGACGGTGTAATACTTCTACACGCGATCATTGCATACGATACTCAGCATTAGGAATGCTCCTTGTAGATTAGCCATTATTTCAAATATCACTAATAGTATTTCAATATCCGTTGTTACTGCGACAATGCCCAATATCCAACCCAATCCCATACTCGTGGATATTTTAGCGTATACGAGAATATTGGATGCATTAGACCTGTTAGCCTTGGCAATCGATGTTGATGATATATGTTGTACGAGCATAACGAATAAAACAAGGTTTCCACACAAAATCAACGATACAGGGACTACAAAGGCAAACAGTAAAGCGTAACTCTCAGCTATGAAACAAACGATACCGCCGTACCTCTCTTCCTCAGAATTTGCATTTACGTCGATAAGATTTGTGCCAAGTACAATTACAATCGTGAAAATGAAGCCGATCAAACAGTATCTGACAGTGGAAGAATCCTTTCTCGTTCTGCTGGCAACATATAATTTCCTGATATCGTAATTCAATCGAAACGAACAAAGAAACATAAACATAAAAGAACTAAGCCATGCAAAATGCTGAATCATACCAAACCACATACAAAACTCGTCTTCAAATGGAACAAAGTTGGTAAGAAGGAGACACACGTGGGCCAATAAAAGTAAACCAATTAGTATTATCATCAGGTGGGACTTCTGGTTTCTCAACAAAGGAATGACACAGTAGTGAACCAGAGAACAACTCAGACATGAGATAGATACACAGGAACACACAGTATTGACAATGAACCTATAATCCGACAAAGCCATGTTTTCCATATTATAATGTGATAGGAATGTTTCTACACAAATATAATGGTTTCCGTTAAGTTTTATAACGTCAGAGGGATTGATAGTTGTTCCAGCTATGTAGAAACTAAACTCGCCTGATTTCGAGATGTTTTTAAGTATGTGTCCGCCAGAATGTTTTGTGGTAGTTTTCTTCACACTCACTGCAGCACAAGTTAGTTCGGTCACAGATGAATGCCTGCTGAATATGTATCTAGGATTCAGAACAGAGAAATTTGTCATACAAGACGAATTTTCAACGTTGTCAAAAAATGAATAAGTATGCCATTTGGTAATTGTTCCGAATAGTTAAGGAGTTTTCCTCGAAGAAAATTGATTTGTAATTCTAGTACAGTCTTATTGTAACCTGCAGAGGAATTTGGTTTCTGTAAAAGGTACAAGGCTGTCCCGATGAGTAATCCTTTCCGATAACATACTCACCCGACAGAGTATGTATTTCAATCTTCTCATTCATGACGACATAATCCAATC
Organism: Mizuhopecten yessoensis; assembly: GCF_002113885.1. Taxonomy (NCBI): domain Eukaryota; kingdom Metazoa; phylum Mollusca; class Bivalvia; order Pectinida; family Pectinidae; genus Mizuhopecten; species Mizuhopecten yessoensis. The sequence goes on from NW_018408648.1 coordinate 182,281, forward strand.
TTGCCTTTATGTCATTAATTATCTTATAAACCATCCGCTGAAAAGGTATCTTCAACGTAAGGTTACCTTCAAATAATAGTTCCAATAAATAGCAAGCATTTCTGTTTGAACACAATGGCCGTGATGCCGTCTGAAGTTGAGTGGACAGTAGAGTTGATGACAGCCAACCTATGAAAGAAACGACCTAATATTTTGTTATCACACACAAAGGTACTGTAGAGAAAGATTGCTTTTGATATAAGGAAGGTGTCTTCGGTTCATATCGTTTGTGAAACATATTGAAAAAAGCACGTTGAAATTGTAAACTTTAAGTTAATTTAATAGAAAACAACAGGAAAACCCAAAATTACTTTAAACTTTTGAATTTGTGACATTCCAGCGTATAACTTACATTTGTATGTAAGCTGATGAGAAGGAAAATAATTATTTTTGATCAAAACCTTTCGTAAAGGGTGGGGTATAAAAACAAACAGTCAATTACCAAAATGCCCAGTAAAAGAATAACGGTCGAAACTCATCTGTTCTTTGTTTTTACCTAATTCTATCGTATTGCTCGAATGTTTTTTAGCGTAAGAAGCACATGTGAAACATGTGTACGGGTATAATTATCATTAACATTTATTTATTATAAGAATATATTATCAGATGAAACACATGGCTATAAAATGACATAGAACTTTTTTTTTTCTCACATGCGGTATTACGAAACCTTTTGGCATACATGGATATAAACAAATTATCTGTGTACGGTAAATACAAAGCCCCATGAACGTGGAATTAAAATGCGCCGCATTTTTAAAAAAATCATTTTTATTTCATTTACACATTAAGTCTGGCTTTGGTTCATGTTTTAGTTGAGGTTCTCTTCTACTTGTTTGGTCTGCCATTGATATATATCAATGGTAACATATTAGGTTAATAATGAACTTGATCATCATGTCGTTCCGCTAAAATTGCATTCCAGATTTTGTTTTACCAGAACGAATGACGAACGTTTTTTGAGAATGAACACCAACACTACGCTTATGCTGCGCAAACAGTACGGAAATGTTACCGAAATATTATACAAGTACAAATACTACACACGAAGTGTAACAGTAAACGATTACCGGTCGTTAAATGTTGTAGAGCAAACACACCACAATGATGAAGAGTTTGGATGTCAAATATCAAAATAAATGTACTTTTGGACATTGGTTTGTTGTAACTTGGGGGATCAATACGGTTGCTGTTCATGCAAAACAAAGGTGTTTATTAAGTCGCATTATTATGCAAATGTGAGTGTGCCCAAACTCCTAGGATTTACACGAGGGATATATGTTGCCGTTAGTATTCTGTTGTACATTCTATTATATGTTTATATCAATTAGATATGAAATATGAAGTATTTTGTAAAATTTGATGTTCACTAATGCTTTTAGCACGCATTGGCCTTGGATTATAGAGTTACTTTAAAGTGTTTGAACAATGTGGCGTGGATAGGCGCAGGCTCTACTCCGGCGTAGTTGGCAATACATTGTTGATTATCATACAATGTTCACGAGTATGCAAGAATATTGATATTTTTTCACGAGTATGGTATTCTCTGCCATATGAGTGAAATATCATTGGTATTATTACATTTATGAAAGTACAACAACGATTATCTATTACCGCATCAACAAAGTTTTGGATAAGTTGACTTAATGTTGTCGTTATGCTTGAAAACAAGACTTTGTGCAATTTCGAACGAACAACTGAACGGAAATCTAACATTTTCTGCTACAATCTTAAGCATTATACGCTTTCAACAAATTATGTTGTGATGTCAATGAAGATAGGTATGAACCAAATCTGTACAAATACAACCGCGTGAAGTACCGTCGTTTCATTTGTAATTGGAACAAAAAAACACCAGGCAGAAACAAATGGAGTGAATAGAAAATACCGTTTGGACAGTTACAATAGTTACCGTTATAAACCATTATCTTCGCAAGAAAATCAAACATACTTTGTGTGGATAACACTGTATAATACAAATGTTTTGTTTCTAACAAACATACGATAGTGCTTAGATTGCTTTTATTGATCGCTTGACTACTTTATTTTACTACCATTTTTAGATAAATAACCATTTTACTGATCAACTCTTAAATTCGAAACCATGCTTTTTGTCTTACCTGCTCTGACAGGTAGACCTGTGTTTCGCCACATCCTTCATGATCATCGCTTTTGTGGAATAGAGAAGAAATGTCTATTAAACTGCTGATAGTGTGTCGATGTGACGGATTGTAAATTGCACGTGCATCAAAACAGTGTTTGCTAGCATTCTCATCCAAACCTTTGTGCTGTTGTAAGTAATGTGGATTCTTGAAGATGTGCACTTCGCTCGAATCTGCCAGTACGTAAACTGGTGCCACAAAACGATCATTACAGGAATTACAGACCATGTGGATCATCTGTTAGGTAAGGAAATACTGGAAATCACTGGCGTATACCGCATTCTTCAGGTGGGATGAAATTGTAACTACAAAGTGAAGAGTTCATTCTGTCTAAAACTGTCACGGTTAGGGAATCATTTTCCACATTTGTAAGGTAATTGTCATCTAAACATGTAAATTTCAATTTCCAAGGAATCTCGTCAGTAACGTTGTTGCATTTTGCACAATACCTATTTTTGAATGTAACATTTGTTTTGACATGGGAAACTTGCAAAAAATACATAAGGTTTGTGTTTATCAACTCGTCATACTTTCGCTTCGTTTCATCGTCTTGCCAGTTGTTCAAACATATCGACACCATAAATGCTCCAACCATGTAGCGATCGTCTTTGTAGTCGATGGATTCGCATGTCGACCTTTTTATAAAAGGAAACATTTCAGACGTGCCTTTTTCAACGAGTTTCGTATTCGTATCAAAACAACAGTCATCGTAATATTTGCATAGGGTATCACATCTACAGTAAACATTTAGTGATCTACTGTACCAGGAGTAATAAATGTGCTTGCAATCTTCCCATGTCATAAAAGCTGCAACTTTTAACGTAGGCANATTAACGTGAAAACTGTTCACCTGTAATACTGTTTGCGATCAAACTGTCTAAATAAAAGTATATTCTTTGCTCCTTGTAGTCATTCATTTCCTGCCCAACAATACCGAGATCCTAATTGCTGAGGCCCTAGAAGTAGTGGCTAGATGACGCGGGCGGGGCATGCGGAATACTGGGTTCAAGTTACTGGGCACATCGTCAACTACTCACGAAAACAACAACAATGAGTTGGTATTAAACGTGTTTACTACCCTGGCAAAATAACTGTTTAGATGTGTAACCTGAGCTCGTCACTTAGCATGAACTCCATTTGCTGTGATTTCCAAAGCTGTTGATTATAAAGATATTTCCCTATTTATTGTCAACCTCGCCGTTTGTCCGACTACCAGACATTATTACTTTTATTTATTTCTGCAAATACTGTTTCACTGTTGATTTCAGTTGAGTTTTGCGGTCAAAAGTTCATGTTTTATGGCAATGGCAGGTGTTATATGGGCAGAGTATAAATATTGCTGCCAGTGAAACACTATACCTATAAACGAACCTCCCTCTGAAAGAAATGATCTGGAATAAGGAAACAGTTGGAAGAAATGATATATAATTGCACTTTTTAGACATGAATAAGGACACGCCCTGAAATATCGGATAGCATGGCCATTTAAAGACCTACGGAGCCTAACTAAGATTTAAAGTATATGTGATATACTGTTCGAAATGAAGAGAGAGAGATGTTTATTTGAGATTGTATTGTTGGGAATGACGGATATATGAAGCAACTGTGTTGTATATCTTTCTGATATTTATATTATGAACTTATGTGTAAACGTCAAAATAATTTCACAATGCAATATTTAAATTTCAGCTTTCAGGATTGCATTTCAAATATTTCCAATATACAAAAAGTTTAATATTGAGGGCTACTTAACTCAAGACATATCATGCAAAACGTTATCGTTAATGGTTTATTTATCTAATTTTGAACCATTTCTCGAATATATCAAGATATTATACAAATTGTCAAGAGGGTGGATTAATCAATATATTCATGTAATAAAGGTACAATATGAAGAATCCAACGGGGTATCTAAATGTTGAAAAATATGTCGTAGTGACAAAAAAAAAACATTATTTGAACTCAAAACCAATAAAACTAGGGAACTGTGTTGCATTCCCTAACAAATGTTAAACAGGTGCATTTCAAACTTTAAACAAAAATATGTCTAACCACTTAGAATCGCCCACTTTCGATAAACTTATCTCCCTGTCTTTGTTTCTATCTGACCGTTTTTGTCTCTCCGAATGCTAAATATTCATTTGAAAAAATACACAACTGCTTCTGGAGTCAATTTTTCTTTAACCGTGCTAAGTTGAGATTTATCAGATTCCGTTTTCAGACATTAGAATACTGAGCGCGGGAGGAGTGCAGGTTCCCAATCAGATTAGTTGATATGCTTCAAATGAGACAGTTCTCTTTGAATTTGTTGACTAAATCAGCACATTTTTTTTCCAATTCAGTAGAATTTATTGAATAAAGTTGCTGAAAACAAAACATTTCTAAAACGACAAGTATTTTTAGACAATAATTTATATAAACATAACAGGCAAACTGTTAACATCGGCCCAAAACAAGTTTGAATCTGTGTGCTATACCCTATCTTTCTATGGATATTCTTGGATACCCTATTATTATGTGTGCTATACTCTATCTTTCTTTAGATATTTTTGGATACACTATTATTATGTGTGCTATACTACATCCTTCTATAGATATTCTTAGATACCCTATTATTATGTGTGCTATACTCTATCTTTCTTTAGATATTCCTGGATACCCTGTTATTATGTGTGCTATACTCTATGTTTCTATAGATATTCCTGGATACCCTATTATTATGTGTGCTATACTCTATCTTTCTATAGATATTCTTGGATTCCCTATTATTATGTGTGCTATACTACATCTTTCTATAGATATTCTTAGATACCCTATTATTATGTGTGCTATACTCTACCTTTCTATAGATATTCTTGGATACACTATTATTATGTCTACTTTTACAGACAAGTCCGGGATTGTTAAAATATTGGTCGAAATGTCCAAATTCGAATTTACGAAAAACTACATGTTTTTAAAGATGTTTACTCAATATGGCTATTGATGTTGACCGCCTGTTTCGACTCATACGGAAAAAACGGAATGTATTTCATGACTCTTGACTTCATCCACGTTTTTGGTATAATAGGGTTGTACACCTCTAGTCCTTCACTATACTGGAACAAGTTGTCTCCCTTGCTTGGATTCCGCCATGCTGTTATACCTCGCTCATCCAATGTACCTGGGTAATATACAATTTGATTTATAGAATTCATCTTGATGAATGAACTTATTAAGCTATATTGAATACATTACCAAAAGGTATGGCATATTGAGGGAAATATCAACACACCAAATATAAAAAGGTAGGTCATGTCACCAAGGTGGTTAAATTCATGTGCAGATCCTTCACCTTTCCATGATTTCAACGTCTGTTTTAAAATAATGGATGAAGTAACCTGACTATCAACCATGCGAGGTAATAGTTGACTGTTACATGTATAGATGGAGTCAGCTTGGCATTGTAACCAGAGTCAATATACATTAGTTAAATGTATACGATGTCAAGCTGAATTAAAATCGAAAGCTCAAATGTTCAATATGTAGAGCAAATGATCAATCTGATCCTATAAAGCGTTCTGTTGTGACTTTGAATGTAGTCATTCTGACATTGTAAAGAGAAACTACCTAATACTGCTTTGTTACGTCACATGTCATAACGAGACACTACCTAATACTGCTTTGTTAAGTCACACATTATAAAGAGACACTACGTAATACTACTTTGTTAAGTCACATGTTATAAAGACACTAGTAATACTGCTTTGTTAAGTCACATGTTATAAAGACAGTAGTAATACTGCTTTGTTAAATCACAAGTTATAAAGAGATACTAGTAATACTGCTTTGTTTAGTCACATGTTATAAAGAGACACTAGTAATACTGCTTTGTTAAGTAATACGTTATAAAGAGACACTACATAATCCTGCTTTGTTAAGTCACACGTTATAAAGAGACACTAGTAATACTGTTTTTTAAGACACATGTCATAAAGAGACACTGGTAATACTGCGTTGTTAAGTCACATGTTATAAAGAGACACTAGTAATACTGCTTTTTTAAGACACGTGTCATAAAGAGACACTGGTAATACTGCTTTGTTAAGTCACACGTTATAAAGAGACACTAGTAATACTGCTTTGTTAAGTCACATGTTATAAAGTCACTAGTAATAATGCTTTGTTAAGTCACACTTTATAAAGAGATACTAGTAATACTGCTTTGTTAAGTCACATGTTATAAAGATACACTATGTAATACTGCTTTGATAAGTCACATGTCATAAAGAGACACTAGTAATACTGCTTTGTTAAGTCACACGTTGTAACGACAAACTACTTTATACTGTGAATGTTGTCATTCTAACTATATAACGAGAAACTACCTAATACTGCGTTGTACACTGTACTTTTGTGGTTATTATCACATCGTTACGTGAAATTGCCTGATACTACTTTGTCCATTTTACTTGTTGTCATTCTTACATTGTAAAAAGAAACTGCCTCATACTTTCTTGTCCACATTGCATGTGGTAAACGTGAACTCACCTGGTACGGTGTTGTCTAGAAAACAGGCAAGTATTCCTCCACACAAATTCGGATTGACAAGAAGAGATTTCAAAATGTTGTCGTAATAAGGACTCCCTATATAATAGATATAATAACAAAACAGATGAACGTCTGATATAACAAATACAGTATCAAAACAGATCAACGCCTGATATAACAGATATAATAACAAAACAGTTAAACGCCTGACATTAGATATAATAACAGAACACATTATAGCCTGATATTACAGATATACTAACAGAACACATTATAGCCTGATATTACATATATAATAACAGAACACATTCTAGCCTGATATTACAGATATACTAACAGAACACATTATAGCCTGATATTAAAGATATAATAACAGAACACATTCTAGCCTGATATTACAGATATACTAACAGAAGACATTATAGCCTGATATTACAGATATCTAATAACAGAACACATTATAGCCTGGTATTACAGATATAATAACAGAACACAATATAGCCTGATATTACTGATATAATAACAGAACACATTCTAGCCTGATATTACAGATATACTAACAGAACACATTATAGCCTGATATTACAGATATCTAATAACAGAACACATTATAGCCTGATATTAAAGATATAATAACAGAACACATTCTAGCCTGATATTACAGATATACTAACAGAAGACATTATAGCCTGATATTACAGATATACTAACAGAAGACATTATAGCCTGATATTACAGATATAATAACAGAACACAATATAGCCTGATATTACTGATATAATAACAGAACACATTATAGCCTGATATGAACAAAAAGAACATTTTACAGCAAAAGTGGTTAATACAATCATACAAATTAATGCACTGCCTTTAACTCGTGGATGACCCTATATTGTGCTGAATTGTGTGAAAGTTAATCTATAGACAAAAATTTGTAGAAAAAGGATCAGCAATATGGCAACCTATTTGAGATAAATGTATAAATACCTGTGTTGAGGTCGTCGGGAAAGGCCTCCAGCCAATAAGGTACCATCAAACCTACAAGCAGAGCCGTCCCGATGATTGCTAGGTTTCGAGTGGAGGATAGAGACACTACTTGCAGATTAGAGAGTATGATACCGTTTAACATTCCGAACATTATTATCATGGCGCCACCTAGGACAGGTACTGGAATGGTAATGAAGACAGCCGAGACCTTCCCAACGAGACCGAACACGATGTAGATCAAGGACACCCACCAAAACACATCTCGACTAGCTACCTGTAATCATACAAAGTTTACACTCGTAAGTCTGATGATTTTTTGTGGTTACCTCGCTTGAGACCTAAACAACCATGAGGATGAACAGAGTCTGTTCATTATATAAGAACAAAATATAGAAAAATAACACGGAATGCATAGACAATACAACAAGAGAATACCAAAGTGCAAACAAAATGATAAATCGAACTCCGAATAATTGAACATGGGCAAACTATAAAAAAGGAAAGATTAATAGCTTACCCTTACCAAATAACATAGGTAATAAGACCAAGTCTTCCGGAAGAGTTAATCTCTTTTGCTTATAAAATCGTCGACACCCTGTTTGTAAAATCAACGTCAAGTCCCCGCTTTGAAATGCAATCGCAGGTACGGATAACGAAATAAAAAGGCATCATGATGAGTTTAATAAAAAAAAACAATGAACAGCCTTTAACAAAAGTAAATGGAATTTATCCTTATTAGCTCATGACATATAAATTATAAATGTTCATTTATTTACATTCCCATCGATGAAACAAAAGTATAATTCACCCCTGTTACTCCTAAAGCCCCGATGTTTCCGCCGGAAGTGGTAGTTGCGTGACCACAACCAAATAACCCGGAAAGAATACTACCAAACCCCTCGACGGCAATCCCCCGGTTGACGGCATGTCGTGGTGGAGGTGGCACGTTACACACTCTCGCACATGCGTAGTAATCGCCGATGGAGTCAAGGATTGAAGTGACCGTGGCGATAAGGAATGCGATGAAAATACCAGCATTAAAAGTTGGCGGCCCGAACCTATCTGTAAACATCAAACAAGCTATAATTAATATGTGAACATCCTTTTCGTTTGTTACACGAACTATTTTTGGCAATGCCTAAATCAATTAAAACAACAGCCTGGCTAATGAATCACTTACGTTGCATACTACATTGTACAAGGGAATTCTGATTAAAAACAAATCATATCCCTTAGAATGGTTAATATTTCCTAATTAAGAAATCTCTGAATATTATATGAGTGAGGTATTAGTCTGAACGTTTCAACATACAATCGGCTATCATGAAAATAAATAAGATCAAAGTTATAAACTTGAAATAATCAAATACAGTTATCGTCCCTCAACTGCAGGTTTATTGAACGGAACTCTTTTGAAATGGAGATACCAATAGCAGTAAGGTAACATATTCCTTTAACAATACAAACTTGGATAAGGCATTTTGAACCAGGTAGCCGTAGTAATGATCCCTGATCGTGCATCAATACGCGCCATGTATTGAGAATTATCCGGATCGTTCGTCAATGCTCCTGTCACAGTCATGATGGCCGACATCCCCCATCCAACCAATATACCGATCAAAATCTGAAATATGTAAACAAAACATAAATGGTTGACATATTTACTTATCCATTGATTGCTGGAATAATCACTGATACGCCAAATAGCATGCAATTTTGCTTTAAATGGCGAAACACGTTAATTTTGATTTGCAGTAATCCTTCATTATTTCTTTGGGAAAACATTCTCGGATTCGTTTTTATTTTGTACGAGACTCTCACAGATATTATTTGAAATGACACTATTTAGCTTAACTGAATACTGCGCAAATGATTCCTTTTATTCGTTTCATAGATCTTGTCGGGAATGGAAACTCATAATCATATACTATATATTTTTATATACGTATATTGTTTTACTGTCATTACAGAAGCTTGCTGTAAATTTGATGACAATACGACAGCATATAAATAAAGACAGTAAACATCTGCAATAGACAAGAGACATTTTGTTAAACTGATTAAGTTGACAGACAAACAAAAAACAAAAACAAAAGAGAAATTAAAATGTAAGACAAACTGTATACACCAACAGCACAGCAAGGGGACCAGGTAATTAAAATGACAACATACTGTAAAATAAGATATTTTCTTGCGGCCCGAATTCCGTGGTTTCCCGACAAAACAACATATCGTGGGTACATGACCTCGTGGGTTACGAATACCCACTCAAACAGAGAGAATCGCTTTATATATTTATTGCTTCATATTCACAATAGAATCACAAGTGCGGAAAACCCAAAATTTAGAGCATGTGTTCGATTACTGTAGGCTGTAGATTGATAATTTTTAACATAACCTGTTTAGTACAGTTGAAAATGACAACACTCGAATTAGATGGACAATAAAATTAAGGTAAGGTGTCCGTGAAGGTTGAAAAGAAATTAATTTAAATCCAATACAAAAGGCCACTAACAACATAATGTCCATTGTCTTTATCAACACAAAAAAGGAATAGGTATAAACAAAAAAACGTAAGTTCTGAGACCCAGTGTTTTAAGTCAACACAACCGTATAGCATCTATTAACGGAAATTGAGGGCAGGTTAAATATCAACGTACCAAAAGCTAATATAAGAAGATTACATAGAGCAACATGCAACCAAGATATAAAAAGGCATTTAGTTTTGAAAGAACAACAAGAGCCTTACTAACAAATTTAATGATACCACTGTCCTGCTGTGAAGAGTTAAACCGTATATAATTACAAAACAAGATCAATAGAAATAAGGCATTATTATCCTTCCAGGAAAACAATTATCATTCCAAAACGAATGAATAATAACGATATGTGTTAAGGAGCTAGCATTCAAAATACCGATGAATGTTGATAATAATAAGGAGTACATACAGTAAAACATGACAGTAAAATAGTCACGAGTCCTTACGATAGGTTGAAGGAAAGCAAAATGAAAGCAAATAAGTAATCACCGAAAACACTTGATGAAAAGGATACCAGTACCAGTAAAAACCTCTTGCTTTGGACCATGCTGGACAAGGCATCTTCTTGTTTCCAAGGTAAAGTGATAACAGTATTGCTGTCCCGGCCGTCCTAATTGGAGTAAATGCAGTATGTTCTATTAACGGAAAGCTTTTTTCACGTAGTGTTCAGCAAGCCCTAAAAAGCCTCATTCGATGAAGTTGAAAAATATTCCAGATTTATTTGTATTACATTGTAATCTTATCCTTTTTTTAAAGCTATGAATTTGTTCTCAACAAAATATAACTGCAAAATATTAAAAAGTGTAAAATATCACAAAGTACACCCATTTGTTCATGTGCCTTTGATTAAGTTTACTACTGCGCTACATTGTCAATTGTATCCCTAAAAAATATCAAATACATTTAATCAAAACTAACTTGACTACAGGAATACATTGAGATGGTAAAAGTAATGACACTTGAAAAAGGTTTCTAAATGTATAACAAAGTCATCAAACTTTTGTTTTCTTTTTGCAAGAATATTTATCACAAGTGACATAGTTTACCATGACACATATACAGCAGTAAAATAATGGTTTTGTTCCAAGAAACAAAGCACGACTAATGATTCCGAAGATATTTTGTTGTGATATGAATGCATGGCAAACGTGTCATCCAAATTACTTGGGTTATCCACGTTTTGACGAGACAAATGTTGCTCAAACACAAAAGTGTATTTTGTTATAAATCGCTTCAGATCCATACATTGCTTGTAAAGTTTTAGTGATTCAGATTAAGAACAAAATAAGCAAAGCACAACAAAAACACAGGCTTAATCATCCCATGTTGGATATATATAAAAATGTCAAACATGAATATCTTGATATCAATTTGATAATGAATCAAAATATACATCAAATAACATTTGAACACTGAACTTAACTGCAACAAATAACGATTAATGTGTTTTGTATGATCTCCAAAACCTATTCACAAAGTTGTGATTGCATTTATTGTTAATAACAAAAATTCGTTTGATAAGAATACACAAGCATAGTTTTTATATATTGTGTCCAGGAGATTTCTAATTGCAAGTTTCACCAATATAGAGATCTAGAGCGTTACAAACCGAATCACAACACGACGTAATAACAAATACATTGAACCACTTTATAAACAGAACAGTATTCAGATCAATTCGCAATTTCCGTTTTTCTTCACCTGGTCCCCTGGACAGATGTATCTACACTTTTTTCTGATGTGAGATATACTTTTCTCTTCTCCTGGATAGATGTATCTACACATTTCCCGGTGTGAGATATCCTTATCACATCCTAGAGTTGAGACAGGGGAAACAATTGTGTGACGTTACGTAAACCATGCGTGCACGCCCTTTAACAAAGCAATTAATCTGTAACATCAACATTGCGTTATGTATAGTACAGGGTAAACATGGTAAAAGAAAAGAAATATTTGACCACCTTGAGGTGAGATGTGAAATATAAACCCTAACGGAGAGATTCTTAAGATGCCGAATACTCGGCAAGCCTTGTGTTTGGCAATATAAGAGTTTTCCAATAGAGTCTGATAAGCCGTCTTGAATGAACAGACATATCCTCCATAGGTTTAGATTTTGTTGTACAGAACTCAGTAGGCTCAATCCTATACAAAAGTATGACCCCTTTACTTTGTTTTCATTCTATGCAATAATTACTGGTACGTTCTTTGTCTCTTAAGAATAGCAAATATGACACAAATGTAAATTGCATTAATCAGTTCAAAAAAAGAACCAAAGCTGAAACTCTAGTATTCGGTTTAGACAAATTGCCCTGTTGTTTTAAACATAAACATCAATGATAAGTATATTTACTTACACACTAGATATACCCCAGTGAGCTTTTGAAAATTTGGCGGTCGCTCTGGACAGAAATATACCGGTGAGTAATATAGTAGGTACTATGGTGATTGGTCCGACAAACCGGAGGAGGAACCCAACTGTACCCGTCAACCCGACAAGACAATGAATCACACCCACCAGGATCAGACAACCCTGAAACTATAAAATACGTTGATGTTATTAGAGGAATAGTTAAGATATATTCGTTATGTTATAACTAGATGAATAACATTTAGACTTCATATGCATTTGTTAGAACGATCAAGTCGTTATTTATAGGAAATATAAGCATTAATATTGCAATTTGTTATCATAAACTTATTTGAAGTACAAAAGTGTCTCTGCACCTGCAACAATCTAAAAGACAAGAGTTCTATTAATGCTTTCCGACTTAAAGCATTGTCCTTTCTTTATAGAAAGATAAACGTAACTTTCATCGATGACAAAAAAAAATGAATTTTGTTTTTGATTCTATAAAGTGATTCTATAAATATATCTATTGCAAAATAAGATTTGTATGGAATTCTCATGTAGGAAAACGAAAGTAAAAAAAGTTTCAAAATAGAGTTACTGGAAAAATATGTGTTTTAACCCGATTGCATTATCTACCTACAGTGTAAATATAATCTAAAGCGTTAAAGGATTGTGGTATCAAGGAGTTTACTGTAACGTCATCATTAAATAATAAGAATTGCACATTTGTTAGTTTCAATACCACAACATCTTGCAAAAGAGAAGTTGCAAAGAAAAGTTTATGTCAGATTTGTATAAATGTCATAAATGTGATCATGTGAATTACATTGCTTATTTATCGCGTAGGTTTGATATTAACTAATTATGTGTGATTTGATCAATTGTTCCTTTTGTATTAATGATATAACATTTTGTATTATATTCTCATGACGTCATATTTGTCAATAAGGCTTCGCTATATAATTATGTTTTGTCAGGTACGAATTGCTTACGAATGTAATCTACCAGGCACTAATGTAAATGCTTTGAGATGTGCAAAAAACTATGCAGCTTTGATTCACTTACATTGTAAGATAATAACTTTCTTATTGTGTTCAAAAATAAATCACTATAGCAACGTTTATCATCGCATGTGAAGATATAGCGTTTTCTCTGACTTCACAGTAGTGAAATAACATTTTAATAATCTCCTATTTTACACTTGTATTTGGAAATACCATCTCTCCACTCACCAACAAATAAGATACCGGAAGAAAATATTAACAAAACATATGATACATTGTTACATGGAATACCTTCAGTACAATCTAAAAAGAAAACAGTTATAACAAAATATGTCTTACCTCTTGAAGCTTAGAAAATGCAAGTTCCCTCTTCAGATCAACAATGTTCATTGTTTCATTTATTGGAATATAACTACCATTTGATATAGTAAGGTTGTTATGAGCAATAATCTGTGAATCTAAGAAAAGAAACATATTCGTGAACAAACACTATTATTGGCATCAGGCCCCGGGATCATGATACATTCTTGAAGCTGTTAAGTGCAAGTTAAAAAAAGGTTCAATTGTGATTTATAAAATTAAAGTTTTATTTCTTTCTATTTTTCATGACCTTATTTGTGTTTTCTAAGTTAAAATTTAGGAGACTTTTAGACTTATAATCGTTTAATGATCCTTGGGCCAGTAAGATTTGCGACAAACGTTATAAACAGTGGTTGATGACAAAGCTTTCTAGCTTTTTGATTGTTTTTTATTTATCTTCAGTGCCTGGTGCAATATTTTCATTTACACTTAAGATTCTGTCCAATCAAGTAATGTAACATTACCTTACATAAAATATAACTGGTTTTTTTTTTTGCCATGTATGAAAATTAATTCATTAGTATTATATGAAACAATGTAATATATTAAAATGTAAAAATGACCTACCTGGAATATGACATAAATCCTTATTGAGCGATCGTATTGCCATCAAAGGTATAACATAGTCAGCACATGATCCTTGAAACACGGGCAACCTGGCGAAGTAAATACGTATGTGTTATGGCGAAGAAAAGAACTTGGATATATATTTTCAAAATAATTTAAAAAATATTGAGAAAATTTTGAGGAAAATATTAATAAAACTGCCAGCAAACCAACATAAACCTGCCGTATATAGATTTTAACCCCAGTGTAATATCGGTAAATTTAAAACGAATGCATTTACCCCTTTGCACTATTTCGACTTTCTAAGTCAGTCCTGCTGCTAAACTTAAACTATAAGTTTTTTTTAAATATTATTTTAATTTTTATTCCTCAAATAGTCGCCCGATATCAATGATTTTTATCTGGCCCTAAATTACCATATATGTCCAGGGGTCATTAAACAAACAATCAAACAAACATTAATGAAAGCCGCTTCGGCATGGTGTGATTGTTTTACCAACAAATTGGTATCTCGAGTTATATATTCCACTATGATGTATCAACAATTTTTGTTACATTTAATCTTTCACGTTAAATGTAACAATAATGTCTTTCTTATCTACCCATGTTCCCCTAGTCCTAAATTATTCAAGACGTTTACAATTTCTTTTAAAGTAGTACTTTTGTGCAGGTAGATATTTGTTTCGTGATGATTTTATATTCATTTCACGGACGCCTGTCCATTTTATCTTTTCTGACGTTGTGCACAGTTGTCTTTTTTTGTCTGTTCAGATTAGTGTTTGAAAACCCACAAACTTCAATTCGACAAGCGCTTAACAATAAACAATGACGTGAAAACAAAAATTAATAGAGGAAGACAGCATAAAATACTCATCATCACACGTTGAACAAACACCATTACCCCTTACGAAACCATTCGTAATTTGCAATGAATCAGGTGGGGTTTAAGGTCATAAACAGCGTGCTGAGTGCGGATAGAATAAATTTAATAATTGCAAATTTACAAATCAGCCTGAAAAAATGAGCATCATAGACAAATATAAATTTTAAATATAAATTTTAAATATTTTTTCGCGTAAAATCAAGCATGCAAGTAAGAACACATGACTTGTATTGCAGGAAACTCCGGTATTTTCATTCGTGCTTCACACTCGTTGATGAATATTGATATTCTAACTGATTTATGAAACACATATATAGTATTCAATGGGAAACCATAAAATATCCTCAATATACACCGACAGTTTCTGATAGTTGTGTTTGGGATTGTAAAACAGACGTTATGTACACACCACCCTTTATATTCATTTATATTCATGTTCACATGATTATCTTCTTACTTAACGTATAATGGTAATTTGCATGCCTTTTTGTTTATCAATTATTACTAATAATATTATCCATATATGTTGTAAAGCGCTTCAGAGTAATTTTACAAATTATAAAGGGCGCTATACACATGTTGTATATCATTATTGCTACTAAATTACATAACATTTTATTTTACTATTATCCTTGAACAGAAAAAAACAGGACATTACCGACTGCGGCCTGTGAATACAGTAAATATGGGGTTTAGGGTTGTTGCTATCAAAAAAGGTAAAGTTCAGGAAAGGAAAGTCGAAATCGTGTATATCCATTCAACTGTTGGTATAGATATCGAAACATGTTTTCTGATCGATCTCTCGGTCAGAAAATCTTCGTTAATAAGCTGTTTCAAGAGCAATCAGAAAAATAACTATTGTCATAATGTAATGGATTTATAGCACGAATACGAATTACCTGAAACCAATCAAAACCATAAGGAGAGTTGTGAGGCCACTCATAAACATAGCGGAGCTGAGCAGGTCTGCCTTTATGTCTGGGAACTCATCAGCACATGCTGCGTCCGCCACGAACGACGATACGGCTAACGATCCTGACAACACTATCAAAACTTGCTGAAAAGACAAAATATACTAAAAGGACAAAATATGCTATGACAGCAAGCCAAGAATTATTCGGTATGTTTCCAAATCGAGGTAGAAGTCTTCATTGATTTTCTATCCAAAGAAGGTATTTAACATTTCTCATTTTTAAAATAGAAAGAATCATAGATGTCTATTCACCAACAAAACACATCTACGACCAAGTAATCCATTTCATCAACTCACTTGAACAATTAATGTTTGTGCATCTTTTCCTACCATAAAGTTCAGATTCTTCATCTAAAATATTGTACTTTTAACATGGAAATATATATACTAGTATATATATTATTTTTGTGGGCCACTCGCTACGACTATTTACATCACAATGGAAGAAGAGGTCGCAAAGTATTTGTATGTAACGACAAAATTTAAATATCGACCAATGAAATCATATCCAAGTTGCAAATTTATCTAATGAGTCGCTAGTGAGAAAAACCTGTAGTAATTGTGGGAGAAAATAGTGATCTGTGATGAATCTCAAAGCAACTGTTTTCTTTACAGTCTGTATTACTAGTATTACAAGAACAGATACGAAAGTTAGATTCGTAAATACATAAAAGGAACAGAAAACAGGAAACGTGATAAAAAGAAAAGAAAATATCCAAATTAGCCGTCATTTACATGGTATTTTACATGTTTTACGTAAGGCTGTTATTACCTGGAAGGCACAGAAAATAGCCATGTGAAATGGTGTCCGATCAGAAACATTGAATAGCAACCTCTTTGGCATATCTTCATACTCTACTGTAATCTTCTCGACTTCCGGTAGCAAACCGTTTTCTGGTGTAGTGATAACTTCTGCTGTGTTACCTTGATTCCTGGTAGCAGACAGTTCATCCATCTCGAATTCGCCCATTGGTTCTGAATTAATCTTCAGTAAGCCTGTTGAACAAATATAAACTGAACATTTTATAGGAACAGTTGTGCTTGGAATATCAAAAAGGCGTACTAAAGTATTCCTTTTCAATTTAAAATGGTTTTATATAACAATTAAATTGTTAATCTATAGTTTATTAAAAAAAAAACCACTTTAATTAATCATTATTGTAATCACCTGACAGGGATGGTTTATAGCAATTGAATGGAGTTAAAGTAAAAATACATTTATTGTATATTTATGATATTTATGGTTCGGTTGTTGTGTGGCGCAGTGTATAGCATGTTCGCCTTTAACCAAGGCGGCCGGTTTTTATTTATCCGATCGGACGTAAAAAGGTAAGGGAGCACCTGCCCGACCACATGTTTTTCTTTATATTTAACTATAGTTGTTAGTATCATACAGTGTATTTCATTTTTTATGAAAATGCTTGGGATGTGTTTTTGTATTTAAAGAAAACAATGTCAGGACAAGTAAATATAGCTGACCGAGACATTTGACGTTATTAAATGGTCATGGATATGTTTGTTCAAACCCCTAAGCGACGCGACGCGTCGCAGAGTTTGTAAACATTTTGTCCATTTCTGGTGCTTCCCCATGCGTGAGGGCTTCTTGGAAATTGAGGCCGCTTCCTATCTGTCAAAATATATTAATTAACCCCTAGAATGTATCTCTGTATTACATTTTACCAGTGAAATATCATGAGTTCGTCGTTTGTAAAATATTTTATTTTCACTGCAGTCAAGATATACAAAATTTTATATCTACACAAGTAAATAGATCATTCTTAGTATTATCCAATCATAATGGAACGGTATCTTTACTGTAATGATTTTAAGTAAAACGTTCAGATGAAGCGACGGCAAACAAGTGGCTGTTTTGTTCCACTTTTGCAACATACATTATGGTATTTACATAACTACACCGGTTTAAAACAAATTTGTAATTACAACAAGAAAATTGACGTTATAGCGGAGCGTGTTTTTATAGAATACTTGGATGGAGTGAAGCTACAGGAACCTTTTAATTGGGCTTGCCCACAATCTGACAGATGTGACACGACTTGCAGTGATTCGCTAGGTCTTTCTTTAGCTTGGGCCAATAAAAGTGAGTCAAAATGCGATGGTAAGTCTTGTTAACTCTTAAGTGCCCAGCCATGGGGATATCATGCCCTAAGCTTAACATTTGGTTTGGTTTTATTTTGTTTAACGTCCTATTAACAGCTGAGGTCATTTAAGGACGGTCTCCCCTGCGTGCAAGATACCTGCGTGTAGTGTATGAGTGTGTATTTTGGGAGGCTGCGATATGTTCGAGTTTGTCTCCTTGTGACAGCGCGGAATTGATGCCGACTTTATAGTGCTACCTCACTTAAACATCTTGCCAAAGACACCCAGCAGGACACCCCACCAGGTCACAATATACTGACAACGGGGGCGAACCAGTCGTCCCACTCCTAATTTGCTGAGCGTTAAGCAGGAGTGGAAACTACTCATCACTTTCTCAGACTGAGATTGCATTCCCTCTAACTCAACACATGACTTCTTTGGGGTTTTAACAGAACGGGCATGAGGGAGAGCTTGACTCTTCTTTTCCTCTATTCTCTTCAACGACCAACAATCTGACATGATGTGACCTTTCTTCTTACAATGCCCGCACACCAGGATAGACCCCGGTCTATGATTATCAGAATTGTAGACTTTCATCTGCGGCCCCTAGGTGTTATCCATACTACCAATGCTAGATGGGACATAATCACGAAAACCACTGTTTTGGGAAGGAGGGGTTTTACAACCGGTCGGACCCTGTGGACCTTTACCCGAACTCAGTTTATGAGTAAGGGAATACTCATCCGCCAAACTAGATGCTTCCCCCAAGTTGTCAACTTTATGCTCTGCTAAGTGCGTTTTGATGTCCGAGTGTAAGCAGTTCTTAAATTCCTCTAAAATGACCAGCTCCCTTAACCTGCTATACTGGTTATCAACAGTGTTAGAGTCCAACCACCTATCAAACAGTCTCTCATTCTCTCGCGCAAACTCCACATGCGTTTGCTCAGTTTCCTTCTGGAAGTTTCGGAACCTCTGCCTTTAGGCCTCTGGTACCAATTCATACGCCTTTAAAATGGCGCTCTTCACCAACTCAAAATCCCCGCCATCAGTAACAGGCATTCCAGATATATATTTCTCTAACTTTCCCAATAAGCACAGTCTGAAGTAACAATGTCTAAACATCTTTGGGCCACTTCATACTGAGTGCAACTTTCTCAAAATGTTGGAAATATCTATCAACCTCTTTTTCTTGGAAGCGAGGAACAATCCTGATATTTTTAGCAGCATCAAAATAATTGGCACCAGCAAGCCTTGGGGCAAGGTTAGATTGATTTATTAATTCTAACTCTTTTAACTTAAAATCATGGTATCTCTGATCCCTTTCAAATTGTAGTTCCAACTCCCTTTCTTTCAGTCGCAATTCACGTTCCTCTTTCATTCTGTCCTGTTCTCTCTCTCTTCCCTTTCCCGCTGATATTGGAGTTCCAACTCCCGTATTTTGTAATTCTCGGTTGTATTGTCAACAATCAATTTTTAAGCAGTGTTATCTAGAAGTTCCTCTTCTACTAAATACTCTACCAGAATATTCGTAATACTTTGTTTCCTCATAGACTGTTTTACGTCCAACGTAGTGTTTGGCAATAGCGAATACATCCCTTTTCTTTAAATTCTTATAGTCTTCGACACTGGGAGACTTAAAAAAGGCGCACTTGCCATGGTAGTCGGTTGGTTTAGCAGTAAATTGCTCAAAAGTTTGTTTACTCCGCGTGACACGTCGGTCACTCTAATCGTTCTATCCCGGACGAGCCCCCAATTTCTGTTACGGTCGTAATACACCGTTTCTGCTAAACCAACAGATAACCACGACAACATTAAACAGTTAACGTATTTACTATATACCAAGGCTACATTCAGTCGTTATTAACATATTTACATAGTCAAACAACCCAAAATTACCTGAGGACAGACTACCGTGGCAATCTCCATTTGCAGTGCGCGTGAAAGAGAACTAAATTTGGGTCCGGTGGCGGAGACTCCGCACACCGGACTATAACGTACAAAATTATTACCCTTACATCTTTGGAACTAATAACATATACACACTACTTTTAACGACTCCTATATAACAGAGGTAACAACTTCTTTGACAAGTTTCCATCACTAGATATTAACATTTAACGTAAAATTCAAATTCTGAACCTTTAACAAATAATACAGCTAATAATTTATTTAAAAGTTCATTAAAAACATTTTTTTGTGAAAATGCGGCAGGTATACATTATATTTTTCGTACATCATGTACGGTATCTTATCTCTAAAATGACATAATTACCGAATGGATGACATTTAAATATGCAGTAGATATTGTACATTTTCGTGCATTGGAGAAATCATTGAGTGACAATAGAGCTACATGTGAGGCTATTTACCGTAGACAGAAAATGCTGAACATTAAAATGTATGCCTTTAATGTTTGAAGAATACATTATAGTGTGCAGCATCTGTTCTTCATGGCTGTTGCACTCTCAGTAAGTGTTTTTCGTCTAAAGATCCGGTGTCCAGCAGCTTTGTTTCATTTTCTTGTTTTATCAGGATACTATCCTTTAAACTATCCGGTACACATCGCAATTTTCGCCTTAGTTAAACCTATGTCTTTTACGCCCTTTTCGACAGTATAGGATGGTAAAATAGGTGAGTACATAGTATTCAGCTCAGTGGATTATATCTTCAATTCATTCTCTTGCTGCCTGCAACCTGGTCATCTGCTTGTCTCTTGTATGAGTCTGGGTCAACTTAACTCATTCATCCCTCAAAATGAACTATTCTAAGCTTAGAATTGGAACAGTTCAAATGTGTCTTCAGGGGTGAATTGGTTGACCATCATTTCAGCAAACAACGCCATATCTAAGCTTCATGCAAATGTTGTTATGAACCACATACCCTATAAACAGCAGGAGTACTAGAGTAAATCAGTCTTGAAATTCAAGTTCAATTAATAGAGAAGTAGAGTAGCAAATCAACTGTGACATTTTAGTTCTATAACAGTGGGGCTAAGCGCGCTTCTTATTAAAAAATAAAAATGCTTTAGCGGTAGTGAAATATATGCCATAAAACATTTACCACCGATATATCATCATAAGAGCGCATGGTTTATCAATGAACGCAAAAACTGTGGTACTACACCACAATGAAAAGTAATTTTAACGTCCTCGTGTTCTTAACAACTCCCCTTATCTGAAACAGGGTCATTTTCTTAATTAGGCAGTTCTAAGAATGAAAAATAGGCAAGAAAAAAAAAGAAAACAAAAGTAAACCAAAACAAAAATGATAACAAATATTCAGAATAATTAATTGTTTTTCGTGTTATATCATTAATACTTTACGCATGAAGATGGATGAATTGATTTTTGTTTATCAACGGGAAACCATTTGATGTACTCTGTATTTAGTTTCAAGATCTTAAAGTTCTTGTTTTTAAGTAAATACATATATTAATAGATCTGAGGATATGCGATTGATAATCCTCTAATGACCCAGATATACATGTACAACAATGGAAAATGGCCATCTACTAGATATGTTACTCTCTGTTCGAACATCAACATTGTGTTAAAATTGTCCTCCTCTAAATTCTAGAGTAAGCACGCGCTTTCAATATATATAGCGTGGACAGTATTAGCTATTAACTTTCATTTTGTTAGGAGTGTTTTTTATATATGCAATTGAAGTCAATTTAGCAAAACATTTTTAGACATTTTCTTTTACATTTTAAATTTTAAAAACATATTTGTTGGGATGAAAAATCCATACATACCGTTTAATAAAGTCAAGAAATGTCCTTTCCTGATCGAGCGTATATGACATATAATGTAACAAAATGCATCACAAGCTTTAAAAGATAGGAATTTGTATTGAAAATGTTATTATGGAGAGACATGCACAGATATGAACGCAAATCCATTAATGATAACTACCCGGAAGTTGGTTCGTGCTGCCCAATAACATATATTTTTAATGAATTTCTGCTGCTTTTTTCAACTCTTAATTATACCATAGGCATTCACGCAACGTAGTTGTGTGACCTACAGATACACATATCCCTGGGATAAGGTAATAGCCCCCTATCTGGGATGAAGGTCGGCTCGTACAGCTAGATGTCAATGGCCTCCCGGATGGCATGCTGCACATATCCAAGGTCATTGTCTCATAAACAAACCTTGTCGGTGTACGTGGAGTGGCCCATTGAATTAAAGACGAATAAGTTGCAATGCCCTGAATGATCAGTTCTTCAGGCTTATAATAATAATAATAATAATAATAATAATAATATACAACATTTGTATAGCACCCTACACAATATGTAAAATTACTCTAAAGTGCTTTACAACATATAGATAATAGTATTAGTTATAATAGTGATAATCATCTCAATGAGTTCATAAACGAATAAATAAAGGGTGGTATTTACATGACGTCTGTTCAAATAGTCAATAATGCAGACATGAAGCGGTGAGTTTTGATGTCCTGCTTGAATTTGGCCAGGGTAGTTGACTTTCTAATAGCAGATTGAAAAGCTATTCCACAACATCTCTCTCTCTCTCTCTCTCTCTCTCTCTCTCTCTCTCTCTCTCTCTCTTGACTACGAGTAACCAGCCATGCTGCAGTGTTCGGGATCCTCTGCAGACGACTAGTTAGTTTGTAAGATATACCACAGAGAAGGGCGTTACCGTAATCCAACCGAGAGGTAGCAAGTTTATGCACCAAAATCTTGCATGCATCTGCAGTTTTAACTGCCGGATACAGCCGATGTTCCTGATCTGGTAGTTACAGGATTTGGCAAAATCGTTTACATGTTTCTCAGTGTTCAGTGAACTATCAAAGTATACCCTTTTTTGTTTTTAACAGCTGGGACAGTCTTAAAAGTTCTGGCACCGACCTTTAGCTGGAGAGACATTTTTGCTGACATTTTGGGGAAAGGATTAAGCTTTAGCATGTTGGCTTTCATCCGAGTACAGATATCTGTCAGACAAGCTTCCAGATTTTCTGAAATTATATCCCGACTGCCCTGTGGTTTGATGACCATGTAAATCTGTGCGTCATTAGCATAGCTTCTGTCAAACTCACCTATACTGTCCTTATAACATTTGTCATCTTGTTTTGTGTTTGCCTGGTATTTCAGCTATGCGCATCTTGTGGGTCCCATCCGTAGTTCCGAGAGAATCTACACCTGTTGTTAGTAGCGTTACTTACATTCAAACTTAATCTCTTGAATGTCTTCAATGAATAAACACATGGGTCTTTTTTTCGGTGGTTTTCAACTACCACATGAAGTTGTGCATCCATTGTTTCATTCTGACCCTTTTTGACGAAGTTATGGTCGTTTGTTGAACAAATCCTGTAACGTTTGTTCGGATTACTCCTTCTAAAGTTATGGATCGATTTTAACGAAACTTTTAAGATATGATAAATACCACCTGAAGTTGTGCATCCAAGTATTCGTTTTTCATTTTGACTTATGTTTGACAAAGTTATTGCCATCTGTTAAAAAATCCTTGTCTGGACAACTCCTCCAAACCAACGGGGCCAATTTCAACGAAAGTTTCCAGATATGATAACTACCCCCTGATGTTGTGCATCCAGGTATTTTTTTTCAATCCTCTTTCATAGAGTTATGGCCCTTTGTTGAAAATTCCTTGTCCTAACAAATTTTCCTAACAAAATATGGTTCGCAAGTATGTTTTGTCATTGGGAGAGAGTACAGAAAGGATGTCATTCACCTATATAATAAATTATAATATGAAATATTAGGCAGGTTTGCACAGCATAGAAGGGGTCTGCTATTCATCTGCTTTTATCTCATTTTAAGTAAACATCTGAGCAGATGTAGTCTATAATGTATATATGGTCCATCGGTTCCCTGTCACCATAAACATTAATTCACGGAGTCATCTGGGTTCTAGACGGTCTTATCACAAACCCTCTCCCCTATTTGCAGGTCATGATCACCGATCATAGAAATGACAACCAGTTACTGTAATAATGCAGGGGTCAAGATTATTCTTATCTCTCAGAAAAGTCATCTTGGCATTCTGACCTCCCATAACCCCACTGTCCTGACAGCAACACAGTAAACAAAGGATCTCCCCTCTTTGCCTAATTTACATGTGCTATATTGGATATTGGTTTCTTACTGATAAGGGAAAGAGTATGAGATCAAATCCAAGGACCTAGCGTGGTCACATGACAAGTGTTCTTTGTTCTAAAATGTCTAGCCAACTGCCCAGTGATTTTCTAATGGTCAAGCTATACAGTCATAGTACAAAAACACTGTTTCTTTCCTGGCCTCCAAGAGACTTATACATGTCACCTTTGAAAAAGGCTGCCTAAGCTTATTACATTATCACAAACAATAGGATTAAATCATTCTAGTGTCTAAGCGTGGTTATGTCTGGTCGCGGGCGTGGTCAGCCCCGGGGTCGTAAACGAAGAGCAAACGACAACACAAGAGTAACGAGTAATATTGACTTTGGGACCCTAAATCTATGAATCACATGACTGCAGAACATGCATGAGATATGCATAAACCTGAAAACTGGACTGTAAGTGAACTTCGGTCCAAGTTACTCAGACTGAGCATAGCACCACCCAATGGGTTTAGCAATACAATGCTAATTCAATTCTACAAGGAGAATGTAGGAACAATAGACTTTACGTCAACACAGTGGGTCCAGCTATGGCCGCGTCAGGTCATGGCCCGATGCTGACCTCACAAACACAGAACACTGAAGAAACTGTAGTTCCATCAACCAGCCGACCAGATATCAGTCCAAATGGTGGACTGGTATCACTTCCACACGGCCACCTCCTACAGCAGACAGGTATATCATCAGAGTATGTACCTGCTGTAGAAATAGTACCACCTGCTGTCCGCCAAAAGATCCTTGAAGGTAAGGGTGTGAACCTTGTTTTATTATTACTACCTGCCTATGATAGCATTCGATACAATCGGTTCTATATATCGTAACATCCTTTGTGAACATTACCCTAATCGTCGCCAAGAATTGGATGTATATGAACGTGATATTGTATAACTGGCACTTTCATACTCGGGCCCTATTTTCTATCAATATCATTA
The DNA here is from genome assembly GCF_002113885.1 of Mizuhopecten yessoensis. Taxonomy (NCBI): domain Eukaryota; kingdom Metazoa; phylum Mollusca; class Bivalvia; order Pectinida; family Pectinidae; genus Mizuhopecten; species Mizuhopecten yessoensis. The sequence goes on from NW_018408648.1 coordinate 207,848, forward strand.
GGCATTCGCCGCCAGGGCGTCAGCCCTCCTACATCAGCTAGGCATTAAGGTCAACTGGGTAATTAGAGACAACCAACTCTACACCACCATATGCTAAGGATTTAAGTGTAACAGCCGAAGTTATGTAGCAACCTGAGCCAAACTAAAGAGTTTAGTTTTGCCCCCTCGTTCTGAACTGTGCATCCTCAAGTAAACATCAACCACAAAGCCAACAACAGGAAAGTAGATAGTCAGACTGATAAAAAGGACGGCCTCGTGTCATGCACCAAGGTAAAGAGGTCTACAACAACAAGTAACGACAGACCTTGGATCGATTGAGCCTCTATCACACTTTGTACAGTGGCCATTCTTTTCGTATAGGAGCCGCGACTACCTCCGCACAGTCTGATGTCCCCGATCACCTTATCAAGGTGCTGGGACGCTGGCAATCAGATAGCTACTGTCGGTGCATTCGCACCCCTCATCCTTTCACAGTGTGCTTCTTTAATCAGAACATCAGTGTGTACCCCCTTTTAGGGCGAGTATATCTAAAAAGAGGTACTATATTCCTACCTTTCACATGGGATTTAAGTGTGTTTCCGTTTAGGGCGAGTTTGTTATGAGCTTTGGGTCAGTAACAGTCGCCAAAGTCCATGTCCGAACCGGGTTATTGGCCACAGCTTTTCAGCGCTCTCCTCTTCAGCACTACGAGGTCAATAGTTTATCGGCTATTCTCCATTAGTTCCAAGGGAGGTACTGCTGCAGGTGATAAGCACCCCCTATCTGCAGACTTGTTAATACATTCTCAGAATTTATCTTACATTGTTTGTTATTTGTTGTGCAAATTTAAATAAGTGTACAGCTCAGTGAATAAGGAAATCATTACTGGTGGGAGACTATAGATTGCTTTGCAATGTTTTACCTTACTTAGATTTTAGCCTACAGTTCTGGTTTATATAGGAGCGGGGGTATGAGTTAGCCTTTGGGTTACAGTTCTAGTTGAAATATCAATTTGGGCCCGTTGCAAGTTCGGCCCATGTAACACATAAAATGTCGTAAACCTTGCGGTAAAATATGACGTTGCATGCCTTATGACGTCATTATTAAGCTGGTTCCAATAGGTGCCGAACTTACCCGAATGCCTGCCCGAACTTACCCCATGGCCGGGCTCGTTCGGCCATCCGATCTTCCGACAGGAAAAGTTTAAGAATGTTCAAAAACGCATTACGGATGTGGAGCGACACTTCCCAGAAATGGGCCGAACTTGCCCCGGTCACCCCTAATTAATATAAGAGTTATCTGTTTTCACACAAAGACCAACGATCCCGTCGTTCCCATCTTGAAGCAGCGGTGAAACGCGTAGCCGTTTGTTCCACATTATAGCTACCCCGCCAAAACCTCTACAGTATCTAGCATGGATCCTATTATCGTGCCTACCGAAAACCTTGAAATTGTCATTGATTGTGTACAAGAACCCAACTTGTTCCGGCATCGATATCCAAGTTTTCAAGTGTGTCGCATACCGTGCATAGCCACGCGCATGTTCCATGACTGAATATTCATACTGATTGACATCAGTAGAATAAGTTTAACTGTTCTAATCGCAGTCATAACTGTAGTCATTCCACCTTGATGAATTGTCTGTTTCGTATTATTCCCGCCAATAACTTCTGCGTTCGTTAACCTCTTTGTCATCGTAATAACGTGCTTGATTGTCGTTGTATCTTTTTCGGGAATCACGCATACCCGTACGCTCATACCAGTCTCTAACAAGAACACCTTCTGGCCAGAAGTTCTTTTCTATTGCGGCTTCGTAGTCACTTTCATGAGCATTCAGACATGCTGTATAATTAGGATCTTCGGTTACCCGGAGCTTTAAGATTCTGACAAAGAAATGATCGAGTTAAGCACTTCATCACTTGAACCATTTCCCTTAATTCTCGATATCAGAAGTCTTTTTGTTCTTTGTCTACGTTGCACATCTTGTAAAATGTAACTTTGATTTGCAAGTTTTGCAGAAGAATCTTTCTTTGTTTGTCGAGAGAAAGGCTTACCATGTTTTATAGCAGCTGCATAAGAATCATATCCGAGTGGAGTACGAACTTTGTCGGTAAATGCTTCTTTGTTAGATGTCGGAAGACCGCGCTTTTCCGATTTTGACTGAACTGTCTTATTGTCTATCAGTGTTTTTCTTGTCACTATGTGCGCGTTGAGGAATAGCAGGTAAGACTTGTTCAGTTGAGGATGACGAATCGATATCGATTACTATATCGTCGATGTTTTCAGAATGAGAACCCCTGCAGGTGGGGAATCGTGAAAAGAATACACCTGCTGTTATCCACTGCATGTATCGTAGGAGGAGACTAATGAGGAACCCCCTGCAGAATTGGGGATTTGCTTTGGTGTCCTCTATATGTTGTTACTCCCTGCTTAACGTTCAGCATTTAGGAGAAAGGCAACAACTGTTTCACTCGTTGTCAGTATAATGTGGCTGGGCGGAATGCTGTGCTGGGCGCCTTTGGCATGGTATTTTAGTGAGATAGCACTATAAAGTCATCAGCATCAGATCTGCGTTATCATAAGGAGACAAACACACGAACATCGCCTGTCTCCTGTATACACACACGCAAGCACGCATACATTACACACATAGAGGCACGTCCTTCAATGACCTTAGTTGTTATTGGGACGTTAAACAAAATTAAACCAAACTAAACCATTTTCAGAATGAGGCGATGCACGCGGTGTTCTGTCGGGTATATTTTTTTTATCTTTTTATCGGGTATCTCTATTTAAGAATCTTGAGCAAGATATTCGAGACAATCCAACATTTCACTGCACATACCAATGATAAGTTCAAACAGGTCTGCTTCAGGTCTGATATGTCGTTGTGCAGATTCAAATCCTCCATTTTCGGCGCGTAAGTGTGTTCCCGAGTTGAATTGTGATACGTCGCTTTTGCATTGTTGTGTGCTATCATTATGCTGGCCTTGTGTTGTGTTAAGGTCTACTTTCTTATGTCTGTCTCTGCAGCACAGAACTCCCTTAATGTCGTGGCTTTGGACATAATGGAACAGAAGATATACGTCATCCCGGAGTTTTTGTACTAATGTCACGGCCCTACCATGTCTGCGATTCACGAGCGTTCCCCTTGGAGTTGATTGATATTTACTCACGGCTGTATTGTATAATGTCTCCCTTGACAATGCCTCACTTTTGGCCATTTGTTGAGCGTTCGCCCCTGTGAGGAAGGCTTTGGGTTCTGTCCCCTGGCCGAGACATACCAAAGTCTTTAAAAATGGTAGTTTATACTCCTGCTTAACGCTCAGCAAATTAGGAGTGGGACGACTGGTTCGCCCGTTGTCAGTATAATGTGACCGGGTGGGGCGTCCTGCTGGGTGTCTTCGGCAGAATGTTTCAGTGAGGTAGCACTATAAAGTCGGCATCAGTTTCGCGCTATCACAAGGAGACAAACACGAACATATCGCAGCCTCCCAAAATACACACACATACACTACACGCATGCATCTTGCACGCAGGGGAGGCCGTCCTTAAACGACCTTAGCTGTTAATAGGACGTTAAACAAAATCAAACAAACAAACAAACAAAAGTATTGTATAATGACTGGCGTACATTCAAGAGATCATCGATTTCGTCATTATATACCTCCTTTAATTTGTCTTTAAATGTAGATCTGTCAAGCGAGCCGGCGATTTTACTTATATGTTCATGAATGCCTCTGTCTATTTAGGTAGAGGTCATACTTTCATCGTTTGCATTAATCGCCGTGTTTAAGTAGGTCATACTGAATTTCTCAGTCCTATATTCGCGTTGCCGTTGATTCTCCGTACGCCACCCCGACGGAGTATTGTATGATCAGGCTGTATGTAAAGGTTATTGCATGGTTCTCGAGTAACAAGGAATTTATTACACCCGAGCGAAGCGAGGGTGTAATAACTCCCGAGCGACAGAAAATATTGAGTAAAAAATGTTCACCTGGACAATCTTTTTACCTACCCTACACTGGAGATAATTTGTATGTACCTGTGTGAGTGAGTACTTATCAGAACCAGGTAAGTTTGTTTTTATTCTCAATAGCCCAGTCTGAGTGTATCCCTCATAATGTATACAAGTGTTTTATCGGATGATGATGATTTGGGGAATTTTCTATTAGAACCATCACAAAAATATTCTGATACAATGGATATCAGTACAAAAAATCGTTACTTTGGAGAGGATGATAAAGGTAAAAACAAACCAAAAGGCTGCCCCTGTGTCGGAAAAATATATACAAACAGCCTGTTCAGCAACAGTACCAACAATAACAATACTTTTGCAATTATCGTGTTTAAGACCTGGGCTGAGGCAAGAAACGCCAATCCCTCTGTATTGCTGGAGGAAATTTCTATTGTTCCAATGGATATTACTGATATATTAGTTAAGGATCTGAAATTTGGATGTGCCGGACACAATTGTTACTGCAAGGTTTTTGGATTCAGGGACATGTCCGGACATAGGAATGTGGACGCAGAACAGTACACACGGTTCATACCGATTCAGCAGGGAGAAAGACACTGACATATCAGGAGAGAGTATCCAAGGCTGTGCAGGTATGACTTTAAATATTACACATTTTACCTACCGCTCCACTTTCTACATCACACATCTTAGTGTGGTTTAAAATTAAGTAATTCCAAATCAGTCTTCTTTTCTCATTATTGTCGGGTGGTCATTCCCTTCGGCGTGTTGAACCAAAATGTAACGTGCAACATTCAGACCCTACCAACCCCAGAGACATTGCGGAACTATTTGAGCAATACCTAAAACATATACCTCCATCAGGACCCATTTATCGCCGTCCTCTTACATTCTACAAGGGACCACCAAGATTTTCATCTCAACCTATAGGTGTAAATACATGCAGAATATTGTTTGCTGATGTAAACATCGACACAAGTGGTAGGAATATCACCAACCATTCCGGAAGGGTGTACTGCTGTACCTCCTTATACAATGACGGTTTTAGTGGCTAAGAAATAACTGCAAGAAGTGGGCACTGCAGTGATGCTGTTAAGCAGTATAAAAGACCGCCAGAATCACTGTTGACAAATGTTTCTAATGCTCTTCAGCCTCCAAGAAAAGTAGAGAGGACTGAAACAATCTCAGCTCCACAGGACAAAGCTACTCATGATCATTTGTCAGACGTAAAGGAGAATGTTCCACTATCGAATGCTGATGACGTTTTGGAAATTACAGTCCCAAAATGTGTAAAATATGTTGTACTGAAAAAAAAGCAGACCAGGAAAATAAAATTACATTGTAAAAAAATTATGTTTTCTCCAATGTATTTTTCACTTGACAGTTGTTATCTCCACTTTTTTCTACATGTACTTCTGTTACAGGCCAGTGTACGCCATCCCCTTTCATAGTCATGTGATCATGATTGGCCATGAAAGGGGATTAAGTGTGCAGTCTGCAGAAACTGGTGACTGTTTCCAGAGTGGGCATTGAGAAGTAGCAGCAAGTGTTTTATTTCTTTTCTTTTGTAAGAGGTGGGAAGTATGCAGTAAACAGGTGTCACTACATGCGCGATAGAGCGTGACAAGTCGTCAGTACAGGTAAATACACACGAAGCGTGCCCATTTCAAATATCAAAATACAATATCCAATACAACACAATCAGGTGACCTACTTCTCCTTTTTCATAACACCTGTAATCTCCGATAACATCTTCGTTCACACGACCATTTAAGAGTTTTGTCAAATTCATATAAACCACATACATATTAATTATATTTATTAGGGTAAACGGCAGATATTACACACATATAACATAAATCCCAGGTATTACGACTCTCACCTGTGCCGACGCCATCTTTTTTTTTCCAGAACTTTCATCTACATTGTTATTCGACCCAACATGATTCATTTTTTCTCTAAATATCCATATCATTGCTTAAGATATACCAATTGTACAACCCGCGCAACAGCAAATTACCATACTAAATAGCAAATGACACAAATGAACATTGCGTGGGCCTGTAATACCATACATCACACATATCAGTAGGAATGGATAGATTCACTTACCTTTTAATGCAGATATTTGAGAATCTGATCGCAGAGGCACTATTTTCTTCTATAAGAGTTTTAGACGTCTCATCCAATTGAATGATTTGTTAAGAGCTCGATTTCGCTTTATGCACTAGATAATAAAAACCTCTCCGACGTCTTTAGGTAAACGAACACTCCGTTGGATGAGACGCCGAAGTCCCTGTATCTCACGTCGTTGACCTCAGAATGTTCAGTGATCCAGTGAAATATGCATTGCAGTGCTGAATACTTTAGATTGTTTCCATATCACAACCGTATAACCGTGTCAGACCCCGCCTCTCGGTTGGGAACAGACCGCAGAGCAATTATGTTAGGTATGGATATATTCCGTCCTTGCGTATAGCAGAGTTATCTTCTCTTGGGAGCAGGTATTGCTTGTTACGTCATTTGTTTGTGTGAGAAAATTACGTCGTTTTCTTAAAAATTGATGACGTTACTCTCACAAACCAATGACGTAACAATCAATACCTGCTCACAAGTGCAGATAACTCTGTAATATGCAAAGACGGAATTGTTATGGGGGCAAGATCTCAACCTTTTTCATGATGTTATGATACAACTCTTTCCATTTGACCCACACGTTGTTTTTAAGGGAAAAAGGCGTTGACCTTCCTTTCACTTACTCAGCCAGACGTCTTGGCATGTTTCACGCTGTAGAAGAACCAGAACGAGATACAGACATTACACTGGTATGCAGAAATGATGTATGGGTATCAAAATTTGTAAGATATGAAATTACCGAAACATATGCCACGATTGATTAACGGGAAATTTTCGGGTATATTCATTTTATTTCCCTACCTTTCGGCGTCAACGGGTCAGCCTGTTTCAAAAACTCCATCAAAATTGATGTATCAAGTTAACTTCGGGGATACAAAATATTATCATTGAGATAAGGTAACAGTAATTTTTTTTTCTATATTTAAAAACGTAACTTAAGCCAAAAGTCAAGAATGTTTGTTAACGTTGTTGACAACTCAATAATTTTCCAATGCTTTATTTTGACAAATCTATTTTGTTACAAGTTGGTCCTGCTCTACTTTTTAATTTCCTATGCTTAATGTTAAGGAGCTGTCACACCTAGCCGATTTGGGTCACCGGAGCTATACCGGAGCACACATTTGGCGATTTTCGGGGATCGGTTCTAGTATGGCAGCGCAACGGTATCACATCGCTAAGAACGGTAGGACATCGTCAGGACATCGTCAGAACATCGGCGAAAATTTAAGCAACGGCCGGCGACGGTAGACATTTTTGAACATGCTCAAACATTTCCGCCGTTGTGCTGCCGGATCTAGCAACGGGACTACACCAGCAAGACATCGGCAGTACTCCGGAATGGCTTCGTTAATGTCGGTAGAGCACCGGTAGCGTCCCGTAATTGAACGGCGGCTCTCTGGTGGCTTCAATGTGTACCTGTGATACCGTAGTACTACCGAATACCACCGAAGCAGTACTGATGCGCCGCCGATGAACTAACGATGTACTACCGTAACATCGGCAGCGCAACGGGATCACTCCGCTATAGTGCCATACACATAACAGAAATAGGTCTTCAATTTACCTCTTAATGCCATACACATAACAGAAATAGGCGAGCGACTTCAATTAACCTTCTAATGTCATACACATAACAGAAATAGGCGAGCGTCTTCAATGTATCCGCTTATGTCATACACATAACAGAAATAGGTCTTCAATTTACCTCTTAATGCCATACACATAACAGAAATAGGCAAGCGTCTTCAATTAACCTTCTAATGCCTTACACATAACAGAAATAGGCGAGCGTCTTCAATGTATCCGCTTATGTCATACACATAACAGAAATAGGTCTTCAATTTACCTCCTAATGTCATACACATAACAGAAATAGGCGAGCGTCTTCAATTAACCTTCTAATGTCATACACATAACAGAAATAGGCGAGCGTCTTCAATTAACCTTCTAATGCCATACACATAACAGAAATAGGCGAGCGTCTTCAATTAACCTTCTAATGCCATACACATAACAGAAATAGGCGAGCGTCTTCAATTAACCTTCTAATGCCATACACATAACAGAAATAGGCGAGCGTCTTCAATTAACCTTCTAATGCCATACACATAACAGAAATAGGCGAGCGTCTTCAATTAACCTTCTAATGCCATACACATAACAGAAATAGGCGAGCGTCTTCAATTAACCTTCTAATGCCATACACATAACAGAAATAGGCGAGCGTCTTCAATTAACCTTCTAATGCCATACACATAACAGAAATAGGCGAGCGTCTTCAATTAACCTTCTAATGCCATACACATAACAGAAATAGGCGAGCGTCTTCAATTAACCTTCTAATGCCATACACATAACAGAAATAGGCGAGCGTCTTCAATTAACCTTCTAATGCCATACACATAACAGAAATAGGCGAGCGTCTTCAATTAACCTTCTAATGCCATACACATAACAGAAATAGGCGAGCGTCTTCAATTAACCTTCTAATGCCATACACATAACAGAAATAGGCGAGCGTCTTCAATTAACCTTCTAATGCCATACACATAACAGAAATAGGCGAGCGTCTTCAATTAACCTTCTAATGCCATACACATAACAGAAATAGGCGAGCGTCTTCAATTAACCTTCTAATGCCATACACATAACAGAAATAGGCGAGCGTCTTCAATTAACCTTCTAATGCCATACACATAACAGAAATAGGCGAGCGTCTTCAATTAACCTTCTAATGCCATACACATAACAGAAATAGGCGAGCGTCTTCAATTAACCTTCTAATGCCATACACATAACAGAAATAGGCGAGCGTCTTCAATTAACCTTCTAATGCCATACACATAACAGAAATAGGCGAGCGTCTTCAATTAACCTTCTAATGCCATACACATAACAGAAATAGGCGAGCGTCTTCAATTAACCTTCTAATGCCATACACATAACAGAAATAGGCGAGCGTCTTCAATTAACCTTCTAATGCCATACACATAACAGAAATAGGCGAGCGTCTTCAATTAACCTTCTAATGCCATACACATAACAGAAATAGGCGAGCGTCTTCAATTAACCTTCTAATGCCATACACATAACAGAAATAGGCGAGCGTCTTCAATTAACCTTCTAATGCCATACACATAACAGAAATAGGCGAGCGTCTTCAATTAACCTTCTAATGCCATACACATAACAGAAATAGGCGAGCGTCTTCAATTAACCTTCTAATGCCATACACATAACAGAAATAGGCGAGCGTCTTCAATTAACCTTCTAATGCCATACACATAACAGAAATAGGCGAGCGTCTTCAATTAACCTTCTAATGCCATACACATAACAGAAATAGGCGAGCGTCTTCAATTAACCTTCTAATGCCATACACATAACAGAAATAGGCGAGCGTCTTCAATTAACCTTCTAATGCCATACACATAACAGAAATAGGCGAGCGTCTTCAATTAACCTTCTAATGCCATACACATAACAGAAATAGGCGAGCGTCTTCAATTAACCTTCTAATGCCATACACATAACAGAAATAGGCGAGCGTCTTCAATTAACCTTCTAATGTCATACACATAACAGAAATAGGCAAGCGTCTTCAATTAACCTTCTAATGCCATACACATAACAGAAATAGGCGAGCGTCTTCAATGTATCCTCTTATGCCATACACATAACAGAAATAGGCGAGCGGCTTTATGTTTAAAGACAGTTTTAGTTTTCAGTTCAGTAAAATATAATGTCGACAAGTTTTATATCTGTCTTTTTAATTGATAGTATTGCTTTCTTTTTTTAGTAAAATATTGAAATGTTTATGATCATTATTAATGATTGAATTACCTATAGATTATGTCGACTCAACTATATTTTCTTAATGGACTTAACTACATATCGATTATAAAAAAAAAAGATAAATAGTTGTCATTGTGGATTAAAGTTATTGAAATAACTAAGTATTTATACCTCAGAAACTCAATATTCTGTATTCCCAACTTGGTAATGATGCTCCGTTCACACTTCCATAAACTCTGTATAGAATGACTTTTATGTACTTTATCTTTCATTTTATCATTTGTAAGAGCCATTCAAACTATTGATGTAAAAACGTTTCATTCCTAGGGAAATGCGATAAAACACTGGATAACGCCACTGTATTTTAGTACATAGAGTAACCTCCCCTTAATTTCTTTTAGGAAATAATTGTAGTGCGATAGGTCAGTGTACTGTTTTGACCAGATGCCTCAGTTGGTTACATTGACAGTATAATAATTTGACGTCTAGGGTTCGAATCCTGTTATAGGGACGTTTTTATTAATGTATTTGCTTGTTGATCAGATTTTTTTAGGGTTAAGGTTAAATTTTAAGTCTAAAATTAGTAGCGAGGGTTAGGGTAAATTTGAACTCCAAGTTAGGATGAGGGTTAGGGTTAGGGTTACTTAGAAGTCCATTTTTTTATATTTATTTGTTTGTTGATCATATTCTGCTTATTTCCCTTTGCGTTTTATTCATAAAAGGCCCTCAAACTATTTTGTTATTTCAGAAATGATACATCAAAGCTACTAGCAGCCATGTCGGAAAACCATTTGCAAATAAGTAGTTGTTTTTGGCAGTGGCGCGGGGATCCTTAAATAACTGTTGATTCGGTATATGCCCGATCTTTCCTGGAGAATAGTGTTATGTCATCAGACCCATTGATAAAGTTAATGTTTCTGTTTATGATCGAACCGAGATACCAACAACATTTAAAATAACGAGGTTTTTTTAATTCCATAATAGTACATATATTTAAATTATGTCAATTTAAATCGCTTAAAATATGTATTTTTTCTTAATTCCTGGGTGCGACTTGTAGACGATTTGTAAGAAATCAAAAAGATAAAAAGTTTAATTTTGCAGTAACTTTTCTTCAGATATAAAGGTGAACTGTGATTGCATTTATATCAGTAGAACGTAACGTGAACTTAAAATTCACTGACCATGCTTGTAACAGGTAACGCAAAGCTGGATACGCTTTTCTGCGTGTTAACAAATTATTGAGGGATATATATAAGTTCTTTTGTTCATTTTTTTATTGTACGTGTAAATCTACATTTGTCAGACACTGTTATGCCGTATGACCGTTCGTGTCGTCCGCCTGTTTTGGCTTGTACAGACAAAACGGAATGTACTTCATGACCTTATCGCCATCCACTTTGTGGGTATTAGAGGGTCATACACCTCCAATCCTTCGCTGTACTTGAGCAAGTTGTCTCTCTCGCTAGGATCCTGCCACGCCGTGATACCCCGCTCATCCAATGTACCTGGAACAGTTAATGTAGTTAAAGAAGGCTGCCTTGCTAATTTGAATGATATGCCGCCATATTGTATGTTGACAAAATAATGAGGCATGACGGTTCACGCTAATTCATGAGCGTCATTAAAGCCATCTATCAGCAAAGGTTTCAAAAACATAACTCATCCTTTCACTTGAAGATGTGCATCCTCGATATCCAGGGGTTACGCTCACTTTTGCTCTCTACACTCCTTGAATATGTCAAAGCAAAATTGAAGGCTCGGTGTGCGCCACCTTGTTGATGAGACAAGAATACTAGTTGGATTCTAGGACGTACATCAAAAGAATCTCGCGGTCACGTAACGGTAAAAATTGACAGGCTTTGAAGTCGTGCATCTCTCAAAGGACAGGTATCAGCCTAGCGATTGGTCAGTTTCTTTTTACCTGAGACCAATCAAACAACTATCTTCGTGCCTTTAATTTTGCTATGACATATTCCAGGGGTGAAGAGAGCGAAAGTGGCTTCCCAGGGAGTTGAGAAAGATATTGGCTGGTTGCAAAGGCCCTATCACCACGGATAATAATTTGTGAACCGCTTTGAGAACACATACGATCTAGGTTGTGATAAAGCGGTATATAAGAACCTCGAATTATTATTATTATTATTTTTATAAAGGATCTCACGGACACATCGATATTTTCAAAAAATTGATGGTCACTTTATTGTTCCATGTGGGGAAAAATTGAGGAAAATGGTGAAAATACATGATTTTTAAAGAAAATGCTCAGGGTAGGGGGTTTATTGAAGCCCAAAATAAACCTCTGGATCCGTCAATGTTTATACATGTTTCGGGACATTTGGACATGAATTTTATTTTTGACCTTTATTACCACTGATGTGACATGTATGGACCAAATAGGAATATGATACTGGAAAGGGTTTACTTTATTTGGCTGCCTGCATCGATATTTTCATTTAGGGCAACAACTTCAACCTTGTTGTTCCAAGAACTGGATGTTAATAACATAATAGGCATAACTTCTCCATCAAAATGCAAAGATATGGCATCAATTTACTAAAACATTTGTTGCTTAAATATTTCCTCCTCAAACAGTATTGGTGTCGTTCAAAAAGCTCCAGCAGTAATTATAATCGCTTCATTGACTTATCTGTTGGCACTGAGGAGCTTGCTTGGGAAGACTGACAGGTCTTGACAGGAAGTTTCTAAGAAGTTTTATTTCTGGACTCGTTTGCTAATTCGATTTTTAAGGAGTTTAATGTTACAGGATACATATTTGAACTTACTGCGGTGTCATTCAATAGCGGGTTGTCCGCGTGGGTTACACACCAGGATCAAACAAAAGAGCCGTGGTGTACCACAAAGTCCATCCTCGATATTCAGGGATTACGCTCACTTTCGCTTTCTGCACCCCTGGAATATGTCATAGCAAAATTGATTGCACAGTGTGCGCCCCTTGCTCCTTTGATATACATCGAAAGAATCTCGCGGTCACGTAACGGTAAAAATTGACAGGCTTTGAAGTCGGACGTCTCTCCTTTGTTATCTTCAAACGACAGGTATCAGCCTAGCGATTTCACCCGAGACCAATCAAACAGCTATCTTCGTGCCTTCAATTTTTGCTATGACATATTCTAGGGGTGTAGAGAGCAAACGTGAACGTAACCCCTGGATATCGAGGATGCACAAAGTCAAGGTCAAAATGCTGTCTAACCATAAGCAATTCTTTTTCGGAGTGTAGAGCATACAGGAGAGGTGAATTATCGACTTTATATTTATTTTTTTTGTTTAAAATTAGATGTTTTTCACGTCTGCATAAAACATTTTTTGATAAATTTTAGGATGTGACGGACGAAGAACGGAGATGCAAATTTAAATATCACATTCTTGAACAAATGAAGGTGGATAAAAAGACAAAACAAATGCAATTGTTCAGTTTAAATAATTTATTTTTCCATGTAAGCATATACTATCAATTAATATCGCAACATGATAATGGCAATAATACATTTTATAAAATCATTAAGTTTTCGTTGAATTCATAGAAATTCCTGGCCCACGAATTCAGGTGTTTCTTAGGAAACAACAGGTAAGACGAAGATACGGCAGGATTCTTAAAATTCATACTCAGTCAAACATTTACAAAATATAACACAAGAAAATAATTTACTTTGCATTCTGATGGCGTCAAACAACAACTTTCATATTTCTATGCAATATGACAATTATAAATATTACAGGGTGTGCTTGCTATCTTTAATTCACATATGAAAGACGCAACAGAGTTATCAACAACACGTAAGTTTTACATAGCTTGTAGTTAGCTTCAACTACGTCTACATATATACAAGGTACACAGAAAGCTAGACTCTGGCATCTGTAGGTCTGGAGTACTGCATATATACTGTTCTGTGGCAGTTTTATTTTCGCCATTTGGTGATACTTCGATTCAGAATTTGATGACAATAGCTTTATCATATATATATCCATCAACTTTACATAAAAAATATATTTTGACCACCGTTCTTCTTTAACCCTTTCAACACTGTAGACCATAATGGACTCGTCCAGATCAATGCATGGTAGAGTCTACTAAAGTTACATAGGGGTGAAAGGGTTATTGATCAATGGCTGACTGTAACATAATATGTTGTTTAAATGTTGACTGGAGATGCCAAAATGATTTAAAATAGCCTGTGCCAAATTTATTGCACCACTTTCGGACAATAGAATATCTGAAGGTTAAATAAAACCTATCACCTTCAAACTAATTACAAAAAATATGTACCACATATATTAGAAAGTTTTCCATGATTAACATCTTAATTGTGTACAGGTAAATATCACCATTAACAAGTCTGATACCCAAAGTCTTTTAGTTCCTGGGTGCTTTTTTGTTTCCAAAGTCTAAAATGCTGCAGATATTTCCAAATTATTCATTTCTTAAAGCTCTTATTAGCAAAGACATCAGTAGTAACTTTAACATTTAACAAATATATAAGGGTTCCAATTTTCTGAAGGGATTTCCATATAAGGAAAATACATGGATTTCAAAATCAATCCCACGCTTGAGGACCGTGGGGCGTTATGTGCTCCCTGTTTTTAATAATCTAAATTTTGGAACGTCATGCAGCATAATTTAATCAAATATTTCAAACATAAGTTAATAGATATAAATCTTACTGGTGACTGACATCAGTGTCCCTTTTAAATCACATTATATTGGTGTATATCCTGTCAATTTTCACGTTTTGCTATATCAGCATATGTGTATATTTCACTGTAATGGTGCTTTAACCCTTAATTAGAAATACTTGTGTTACATACAAGTTTACAGTACTTAAACCTAGTTTTTATAAATTGAAATTATTATGCTACCTTTCTGTGATTATGTATGTGCTGCTTTGTTTAACTTGTTAAATTGCCTCTGTGACATTTGCCTGTCATGTAACTAGTGTTTCTAATAACCTGCATGTGATTGTTATTATACTTCATGTTTGTCGTAAGAATAGCACTACAGTGCTAATGTTTTATTGTTTTTAATATGCGACGTTCTTTAAAAATTCTTGTATCTTGGTGGTTCCTCAGTGGGGACAACCCCACCATATACCCTACTATAAAGAAACTTAAAAGGATCCCAAAACAAAACCACAAATGACAACCAGTAATAGCTCTACACCTAAAACTGTAGAACAATGTGCATTGAGGATTTCTAGAACTCAAATACATGTAACCCAGCTTCTCTTGTATAACAAGAACCATAATAATTGACATTTTGTTACAAAATATGAGTCAGTGATTCCTTTCAACCTAAGCTTACCAGGTACACAAGAGTGATGAGAACTCATTGCTTGACTGTATTCATGTATGTAACTGTTCTCATACTCAAACTCAGGTTCTGTGCTCAAGGCCATTTTGTTTTTGTTAACATGACAAAACAAAATACTTTTATCAATAATCTAGAAGCATTTTGGAGAGACTTAGTGCCAAAAGCCATTTTCAGTGTGTAAACTTGACCTTTTTTTACCGTGACACATGATTGAAAGTTCGTTTCAAAACAAATCCATGCTTGAGAATGAAAACAAATCATAAATATGGACCGATGTATAGTATTAGGGCCCCCAATGGGATTTTATACAAAATATATTCTATTTCAGCTGAGTATGAATGCTGAAATAAAACCTTATAGGTAAGTTGAAATATCACGAAACAGAAAAAGATGCAGATATTCTCACCATATTTCAAATCATTGTAAATGCAATTATATAGTGCCAAAGTATTAAATATATACAAGTATACAAATGTATAACGGGCAAAATGTCCATTGTTAAGAATTGCAATCAGGAAGTTTTGTGACATCAAGTAAATTGGACATATTTTGAAGTTCCAAATAAAAGTGAGTATACTACACTGAAGAAAATGTTGCATTTCCACATCCACAAACTTAAAATGTCAAATGGCTTTACTAAACCGTGACATGTGCCAGGGTTATGTAAATGGTGGGGGTTGTTGGGACTCAGTGACTCGGTAGCTTCTCATTCTGTATCTGATAGTAACAAGCCTGAAAAATATATAAGAGATATCTAACTATATTGATTTAACAGGTTGTTTACATTGGATACAGATCCTTTAAACCAGACACTTCAAATTGGGGTATAAAATAACTTAAAACGTTAATACACATAGTGACTGTATGACAAGTATGGGATGCAGAATAACTGCTGTATTGCCCAAGCGAAGCACAGATTCAATCAATGCTCTGATGATACACAGTTCAACAGTATATATGGTAATTTCACTGATTGGTGTATTAAGTCAGCCTTACCAGGATACTTAATTTCAGATATTTTACAACAAGGCAAAGTATTGCGAGGCAATCCATAGTCCCCCACCGGTAATGATTTCTATATTTAACAAACAGTACACTTAGGTCATGATGTCACATCGGTCACCATGAGGTAATAGCGACTTAATTCTTACACTCCGTCACGCCAAGATGTCCGTGTACACGAAATCCGGTTACTCTAGGTGAAATAGTAAAGAAGATATGCCCCAGTTATGATATTTCAGTATAATGGCCACTGAGGGGTTTCATCATTTTTGGATACCTTAGCTACTGTAAAGACATCCCCATTCCTTATACGATATATAAACATAATACCTTAACCCTCTCACCCCTATGTAACTTTAGTAGGCTCTACCATGCATTGATCTGGATGAGTCCATTATGGTCTACAGTGGTGAAAGGGTTAACATCTGGAGACAACATAACACAAGATCTTTCATTTACACCAACCTTCCCTTTCTCCAGCACACATACATGCATGCATGCTTACACAACACACATAGAGGCACGTCCTTAGATGACCTTAGCTGTTAATAGGACATTAAACAAAATAAAACCAAACCAAACCAAACACATGATCTTTCGTTTACAACTCCCTACCTACTACACAGACATTCTAACTCACAGGTAAAATCATACACATGTTGCATAATTCTCCTTTTTCAAAATAAAGTTTCAAAATAAAGTTTCCCAAGATCTTGCAACTAACATCCTCACTCCCCTTTTCTACTTACATGTAGAGTAGTGAACATGATCCCTAGTTCTCCATTTTCAAGATGAGATTCCATCAGATCTTCTATCAAGTGAACCTCGGCCCCCAGGTGTCGGATCTTAGAACGAACCACCACATACTGGAAGACAGGAAACAGTTCATCCATGCACCACATGTGGTCCTCATTCAGAGCCAGCTGAACCGTCTGAAATTTAAGAATACACATTCAACTATATTTACAAAGCTTTTTTTGCTAGAGCCAGCCAGTTGAACAGTCTGAATGAACTTGCAAGACCATGCATACACCTACAGTTACTATAGATTTGTTCTTAGAGCCAGCTGAACAGTCTGAAATGTAAGAATACACATTCAACTATATTATCAAAGCTTTTTTTGCTAGAGCCAGCCAGTTGAACAGTCTGAATGAACTTGCAAGACCATGCATACACCTACAGTTACTATAGATTTGTTCTTAGAGCCAGCTGAACAGTCTGAAATGTACACTTGTTAGACCCTGCATACAACCATATATATTACTAGGGCTTTTTGTTAGAGCCAGCTGAACAGTCTAAAAAGAAAAAAGCCACAATTTAATTGAGATACACTACATATTAAATCACAGGGTAAAAATAGGTTATATATTAAAGGTATTTCATCAGTTCCCTCACTGAAATGAAGAGTTAATCTGTCGGTGACTTTCTGTCCCATACATCATAAAGTATAGATGATTCTCTAATTCCGTGTGTGTAAGATAGAGCTGTCAGGGAAAGAAAGGGGTGTAGGGATTTCTATCTTTTACACCATTTCACGTCACGTCACGAGTTTGGAAAAACTCTTGATGCCGTAATGCGGGACAGGCGTCGTGATGAAATTAAAACCTTTACGAAATATTTACCTTACACGTTAGAAAGATGAAAAACCTTTACGAAATATTTACCTTACACGTTAGAAAGATGAGATTAATTTGTCTGTGCAAACTCATGTTTGCATATATGGGACATGCTTAATCTCGCTGACAGATTCGGTTTTGTCTAAAAAGCTAAGGGGAAAAGTTGATATTTTCAAAATGGTAGCCAGTCCAATTGCATTTTTATGGTTTCTGAGGTTATTCTGGTAGTAGGAATGAGAGAAAAATACTCTTTCATGCCCAAAGGTTTAGGATAGGGAAACTCCACCCGAGGGGTTTTCAAATTTGGTAAAACCCGAGGCTATACTGAGGGTTTTGCCAAATTTGAAAATCCCGAGGACATGAAAGAGTCTTATAACAAAACATTTATTTTCTGAAAACCCACCTTAGTAATTTCCAGGAATGTTTTTTGTATCACCTCTAGTTTCTCTTTGGGGCTGAAGGCCGTGCTGAAAAACAGGATAGCAACAATTATACACCGTATGGTTCACATCAATACTCTGAAACAAAAGTGAGCACCGTCAGAATCGGAATCTTCGGAGTTTCCTCTGCTTACATGCCTTGGCAGAGACCATTAATGTTGATATGATTTACTCATTACTACATGTAAACTTGAAATCTTATTCTCTTCTCCTCTTCATCCTTGTCTCCTAATATATCTATTATCTATAAAATAAGTTTCTCCCTATGTGATTATATATAAATATTAAAATAAGTTTCGCCCTATGTGATTATATATAAATACAACTGATTCTGGGACCATGAAACAAACTTCTTTTAGTCATTTTTCAATTTTGACTAAAATCTAAATATTAGGATATTCTAAATTATATAAATTAACATATTCACTATGTTTGCATGTGTAAAATAACATTGAAATGGCACTGTATCATTTAAATTTGAACTAGAATGGTTTGTGATCTGATATGTACAATGTAGGTTGTATATATCAAAAAATTACTGTAATAAGGAGACCTTATCATAAGGGGCACACTAATGCCAAGATTAAGTTGAGTTATAAGTAGGATTATACCTGATCTGCTGTAAGGTATCGACAGAGGACAGGTAGCAGTGATCACGAAGGCTGGACAATCTCTGCAGCAGGTAAATAAATAAAAGTATTAAACATTATCAGACATTGTAATCATTATGTTAGTCCCCTCTATATTATCACAATCCTTGACCGACTAGACTAAACTTCAACTTTGTAGCTACCATTTCAGAAAAATAAGTATTCAATTTTCAGACAGTGGCATAGAAATCATAATAATAAAAACGATTATCCGTCAGAAACTAGTTATAAATACATTGAATCTTAATTGAGACAATGGAACCTGTTACTCACCTTTCTTTTATCCTGAAACATGATCTCCTCTATCAACCAGAATCGCCTGTTATGATAAAACATAAGAATAAAATATTAGCTTCAAAATTTGACACTTTCGTATACATTCAAAGATGTGGCCCTATGATTTTTGGCCTACTGAAAAGATATGAAGCATCAAAGGAATTTTTCTAGCCATGTTCCTATAATGATTCATACAGTTCTGATAAACATAGTTTTGAACTGTCATTTATTACCACCGAAAATAAATTGCAAAGATGATTAGTACCACAATAACAGAAACACCTTTAGATAAAATTATGCAGATTCATTTAGTGAATCTACTTTATATTCTATACCATCTTTCATACTATTTATTTGGCTTAATTAAGTTATTCACTGATCAAAACAGAATGGTTGTAGATAGGTATATTGGCTGTACATGTCAAGGCAGGGTAAAAGCTGTGAACCCTTGGATTGAAAGTAGACCAATCATATTGCTGCAGCTTAGAGCCGACAGCCTATCAAGAGGCATTGGTATCAAAGCACATCAAAATCCAATGAGGTTGGTTCTTAGGACCATACTGGTAAATTATTAGTATTTTACAACAACAAATGCGTGCCAATGATGCTTAAAATATTGAATATATGCCATACTCTAGATATATATGTGCCACAGAGAAATAATTTTAAAACGCGACCTCCGACCTATGTGTCAAATCTGACTTTTCAAATCTATTCTTGTTTCTGTTTAACTTACTGGTCTATGCCAAGGTAGGCCATCAGAGCCATATATGTCGCCCTGTTTGTTTGTTTAACTTACTGGTCTATGACAAGATAGGCCATCAGAGCCATGTCGCCCTGTTTGTTTGTTTAACTCACTGGTCTATGCCAAGATAGGCCATCAGAGCCATGTTGCCCTGTTTGTTTGTTTAACTTACTGGTCTATGACAAGATAGGCCATCAGAGCCATGTCGCCCTGTTCGGTTGTTTAACTTACTGGTCTATGCCAAGGTCAGCCATCAGAGCCATGTCGCCCTGTTTGTTTGTTTGTTTAACTTACTGGTCTATGCCGAGGTAAGGCATCAGAGCCATGTCGCCCTGTTTGTTTGTTTAACTTACTGGTCTATGACAAGATAGGCCATCAGAGCCATGTCGCCCTGTTTGTTTGTTTAACTCACTGGTCTATGCCAAGATAGGCCATCAGAGCCATGTTGCCCTGTTTGTTTGTTTAACTTACTGGTCTATACCAAGGCAGGCCATCAGAGCCATGTCACCCTGTTTGTTTTTGTTTAACTTATTGGTCTATACCAAGGTAAGCCATCAGAGCCATATATGTCTCCCTGTTTGTTTGTTTAACTTACTGGTCTCTGCCAAGATAGGCCATCAGAGCCATGTCGCCCTGTTCGGTTGTTTAACTTACTGGTCTATGCCAAGGTGGGCCATCAGAGCCATGTCGCCCTGTTTGTTTGTTTGTTTAACTTACTGGTCTATGACAAGATAGGCCATCAGAGCCATGTCGCCCTGTTTGTTTGTTTAACTCACTGGTCTATGCCAAGATAGGCCATCAGAGCCATGTCGCCCTGTTCGTTTGCTTAACTTACTGGTCTATGCCAAGGTAGGCCATCATAGGCATGTCGCCCTGTTTGTTTGTTTAACTTACCTGTCTATGCCAAGGAAAGCCATCAGAGCCATATATGTCGCCCTGTTTGTTTGTTTAACTTCCTGGTCTATGCCAAGGTAAGCCATCAGAGCCATATATGTCTCCCTGTTTGTTTGTTTAACTTACTGGTCTCTGCCAAGATAGGCCATCAGAGCCATGTCGCCCTGTTTGTTTGTTTAACTTCCTGGTCTATGCCAAGGTAAGCCATCAGAGCCATGTCGCCCTGTTTGTTTGTTTGTTTAACTTACTGGTCTATGCCAAGGGAGGCCATCAGAGCCATGTCGCCCTGTTCGTTTGCTTAACTTACTGGTCTATGCCAAGGTAGGCCATCAGTGCCATGTCGCCCTGTTTGTTTGTTTAACTTCCTGGTCTATGCCAAGGTAATTAAGCCATCAGAGCCATGTCGCCCTGTTTGTCTGTTTAACTTACTGGTCTATGCCAAGGTAGGCCATCATAGGCATGTCGCCCTGTTTGTTTGTTTAACTTACCTGTCTATGCCAAGGAAAGCCATCAGAGCCATATATGTCGCCCTGTTTGTTTGTTTAACTTACTGGTCTATGCCAAGGTAAGCCATCAGAGCCATGTCACCCTGTTTGTTGAGTTTCTGTACCCTCTCCCAGTACCGTTCGTCCTCCTTGTCGTTGTAGAGAGCATACAGGTCAAACAAAGGGGGATAAATCTTGGGGAGCAGCAGTGGTTGTAACAGACTCCCAGCAGTCACAATCTCTCTGTTAATAGATAGTGTATTTAGAATTGTTTTAGAAAAAAAATTTACAATAATTTTAATGTTTAATTTCACCTTATGTATATATATGCTTTTGCTTTTCACAATAAATACAATTTTGAATGACCTTGAACTGTCTCCAAAGGTCTCCAAAGGTACCAGTAAAAACATGTACCTTTTTAGAAAAATTCCATAGACTATTACTTGTAAAAACATTTCAGGCTCCTGATGCCCTTCTCTAGTCTTCAACTCTTACTAAGAAATTTGTGTGTACATAGTCATTCAAAATGGACATGACATAATAATCTACAACATGTTTTCTCTGTGAAAGGGCAAGAGCCTGAAAATTTTCTCTGAGTAATATTCTATTGACAATGATTAGGTTTTTTTTACATACATTTTCTCATCGCTGTCCAGTAGTGCACTGTCAATAGACTCTGTGTCGCTGTGTGGATAATCCTTCCTTCTAGCTAATACATCCTCCGACACAATCTGTAACGGTCCCCCATTTATTGGCAGGTCAGGAAACAAGATTCTGTACCAAAAAAATGTTTTCTCAACTGATTTAAGTAATTTGATGGATAAAAGCAAGTTAAACGAAAAAAATCTACATTAAAGTAAAAGATTTAAAAAATTATTGTATTTGAATATTAGGTAAATTAGTTAATGTTGTCTTTATTTTTGCTTTGGCGTATCATCAATAATCTTGGACTTTGTCCTCTTAATTGGAAGAACGGTACATTTGGGGGGTATTTTATTATTTTATTCATTTATACTAATTTACCATTTTATATCATACATGTTCATAAGATCTCAACTTTCTGTACTTAAATTAGTTATCTGTATCCCAAAAATAGCGAAACCTAAATACCTGACTATCTTGAAAAGACGCTTGATGAATGACATCACTTCCTGTACAGCATGAGCCAGGAGTCTGGGATGTGCTCCAACCCCGATATAGGCAGCCCGGAAGACGTCCACAAGTCCCTCCATCACTTGTCCCAGGGGGTGAAAGTTTGTATCAAAGGCCTAACCAATACAACAATAAATACAATACTATAATGCAAACTTTTATCCAAGATATCTGGCATAAAGAAGGTGGCATTTTATAATGAAAGTTTATGATTAAGGCCTGTTTATGTTATGGGGTACAGTTTTGTAATTTGGGAAAATACAGTATAACATTGTTTAGACCAAAAGTTTTACTATCATGGAAGTTTGTGACGAAGGCCTGCATAATATCAGGGGAGGCCCTTTTACTCCAAAATCTGTGTGGAACACCAGCACCGTCAAATATACAGGAAGGCAGTTATTAATGAAGGGATGCACAGTAAAATTATAAAATAAATAGTTTGAGGGCCTGCACAGTAAAATAAGGAAGTAGGTCTTTTTATCATGGAAGCTTGTATCCAAGACCAGTGCTGTACAGTTAGGGAAAACAGCTTTAAAAGGAAGGTTAAGTCTATAGAAGCCGGTACATTATTATAGCTAGGAAGTAGTCTAACGGTCATCTAATCTTGTGTCTATAGCTAATTACGCGGTAGAAAACTAACAGTTATCACCCAAAATTTGACTAAAATTAAGATAACTGTTGTCCTCACTAGGAGATAAGAAATAGTTACCTTCTGGAGGTAGACCTTGATCTGTGTGTACACCTCTATAGTCAACTTCCCAGCATTAAAAGGAGGGATTTTCTCCAGATCCTCTAGCTGTTCCATCTTGGTGCCTCGTCGCAGCGTTCCTCTACATCACGAAATGGTCAGTTTAATTTTATTGCAACATGTAAAAAAAATACTATGCCGCCTAGCAGCGTTCCTCTACATCAAAAATTGTCAATTCATTACTGCATTTATTAATAATGTTTCAACCGTCCTTGTGCTTATTGTGAATTTTTGTACATTATAAAAGCACAGTTTCCTGATACAAGGAAAATCAAACTCTTCATCCAACTTTAACTTCAAAGAACATATTTCTTTCCCTTTGAATACTAAATAAACACAATGTCATGTTATTGTTTAAAAGAATACATTTAAAACTAAATTCATAACTTCTTCCACCATTTGACCACTACTTTGTACCTTTGTTTTGCCTCCCAGAGAGATTCCCGACCCCTCGTTACCATCACAGCCACGGCCTCCCACGCCTTGGCAGTGTCGGGCTTTCCTCGACCTTTGAACCCCAAGATTGAGGAACAGTGATGGAACATATCAGACCAGCGTTTGTCTGGGGGGACACACAGCTTCTTGAAATGGCTGTGAATATAAAGTGAATATTAACATATCAACGAGTACTTTTTTTCATCATGCAATTGTTTACATAAAAAATAATTCCATCATTTGGGGTTGAGATTATTAAGTGGGACATTTTTTCTGTATACATCAGGCTAATTATTTGAGGATAATGAGAGATAATTGGACAAATTAACCCCAGTTGTTTAAAGCTTGGTTAGTTTTTAAACCAAAATTTTTCAAATGTAAATTTTTGAGAACAATCTAAATGTTTACAAATATTTATGTGTTTTTGCATCAATAACTCATCATTACGACTTCTTCACACATGCAACTTTTGTTTTGTATTTCAATAATTTTGAAAATATATTGGTTTAAAAATGTATGTCGTCATTTAGCTAAACAAACCTGGTTAGGTATTTCAGGTAAACAGCCACAATGAGAGACAATCTGGGTAAATAAGTAATTGTATTGAATTTCAAATTAACCTGCTGTAGTGTTCTGTGTAGTACTTTACAAATAACTTGTAACTACCTGGAGCTGAGACCCACAGTGTGATTCGACCGGCGCTCGTCTGGCGTCGATGTCTTATGAAATGTGCCATTCAACTTGAGTCCCTCATTCCAGCTGCCATTAAATGTGCCTTCAATCTTGTCTCCAGTTGGCAACGTCAACACCCCCTAACATAGCAATATCGTAAGAATGTTTTAAAGTCTTGATAAGAATGAAAAGATTATTTCAACTCCAATATTTCCTTGTTAAGAATGGTGAAATATCAACTTGGTTGAAACTCAAATAAACAAAAATTAAGTTTTCTTAGAATTATACTACAAACACTAGTGTCTTTTGCACTAAAAAAAGTAAAAAATATTTTTTATAAAAAACACCAAAGAATTGAATTACTAGAGTGAATAAATAAAGTTTCTTCAGGCCAAAAAGTCTCCTTCAGTGACATGAAGGAAATATTTTATAAGTAACTTTAGGCTCATCATTGCCTACCTATTCCTGTAGTTATGAGACACTAGAAAACCATGTTGCCTACCTTTCCCTGAAGCTGTGTGATACCATTAAAATCTCCCTCGTAACAACTGTTGTCATCCGTCAGCATCAAGCCAAATCCCTGTAAATCAAAGTCAATAAATTAAACATGATTGTAATTATATTTAACAGTTGGTGTTACAGATTTGTTATTCTAGACTTGAGTAACTGAGATATAATTGGTTAGACTTTTGAGGTTCTGTAGTACTATGATCCACTGTACAGTTTCTTCCATGGTACCTCAACTCATCAAACACAATCTTGGATCACATGAACCTTGATTCAAACTTAAGAAGATTTTGCTCATACTAGATGTTAAATACATTCGGTAGTAAGTTATAAATGAAATCTTTAATACTGCAACTTAGTCTTACCGTCATCTTTCCAGAGGTGAAGTTTCCCTCAAAGTACATGCCATCCAGGGTAACAACGATTCCGTTACCATGACGATTGCCATCATTCCACATTCCCATGTACTTCTCACCTGTGTAAAATGATCACATGACCTCAAATACAATTCTCCTTATATGACCATGTTACATTTGTATCAAAACTTTACTCCTTTCAGTGATAACTTTTACTTCAGCATTGAAATAACATTGACTACTTTCAATTGATACTTTGGAAGAGGGCCTAGCAAGACTATTCAGTGTCAATAAAATATGTTTGAAAGAATTGATACTTTCTACTTAGATATAATCATGGGCTCATAACTGTCGTGACCTTGATCTTTCACCTTTGAGTACATCATCGATGACCCCGTATCCCTGTTTCTGGTCTTGGTTCCACTCCCCAATATATATACTGGCTGAGTTACTGTTGTGGCCTCCATGACGATATGTCCCATGTCCCTGTCTCATGCCTTCCCTAAAATAGCCCTCGTACACATCGCCATTGGCATATCTAGAAGATGATAAATACAAACAAGGTACAAAAAAACAGTTTAAAACCTTTGTTCAATATTTTCATTCACGTCTGTGTCAAAACTATTTATATATCGATCTAGGCGTAGAGCCAACGCCCTTTTTACTTTAGTTCAGGTTCGTTTGGTTCCGTATATCCCTTGCCTGGATACCAACAGGGTGATTGAAGAATAGGGGAAACTAAGAATAGGTGTCAATCGCAACAAGCTCGGGATGAGTTGAATTTTCTTTATTAGGATAGTCTACCGGTTTCGCCAGAACAGTGGGCTTCTTCAGGACGATTAAATGACAGAGTTTGTCCCCTGTAGAACTAAAATTCAACTGATCCCGAGCTTGTTGCGATTGACACCTATTCTTAACTATTTATATAGTTTTCAAAGTGAATAGCAACAGCCACAAAACACCAATGAGAAAATATTTATTGATTCCCTGATAATTTACAAAATATTTTATCGTGAAAATTTGCTTTGATAACTTGATAGGCTTATCAAGAGTGAACAATAAATGAGACAATTAAACAAGATATTCCATACTTGACTTTCCCGATACCATGCAGTCGTCCGTCTCTCCAGTACCCTTCTTGACAACGCTCCTTGCCATCGTCCTGGAGTATCAACAAACGCCCATGTCTGAAAAGCAATGATATTTTTTTGTTAATTTTTTACCGACACAACAATCAGTCATGTTTTAAAATCTGTGTTTATTTGTACAGCTAATCAGCCTCACAACAGCCAGACTCCAGCAAATATTACAGCCATACAACAGCCAGACTCCAGCAAAAATTACAGTCATGCAACAGCCAGACTCCTGCAAAATATTACAGCCATACAACAGCCAGACTCCAGCAAAATATTACAGCCATACAACAGCCAGACTCCAGCAAAAGATTACAGTCATACAACAACCAGACTCCAGCAAAAATTACAGCCATGAAGTACCTCATATTGATTTATTTAAAATGGACAACTTACCCATGCTGCTTTCCATCCCTGAAGCTGCCTGTGTAATTCCTTCCGTCACTCCACTTTATCTCACCACTGAAAGACAAAATATTGAGTCAGTTACAGAAAGAAAAAAACATATATTAAATGCATACATTCAAACTGACTGACAAACTGTACACCGGGAATATTTTGCCCGGTCAAATATATTCCCTTTTCCAATAAAATTCATGTTTGCCTGGTGTTGTGTACATATCTTCGCTGTAAGGGTAAATCTGCCCCAAGTATGGATCACAAAAGTTATATTGTCCAGAAAATGTATACAGCAGCTGTGACAAACTTATATCTGTAAAAAAGTTTGGCCCAATTTCGTGATGTTTGTAATTCATTCTTCTTCTTCTTCCAATAATCTGCATAACTTATACATCTCCAGCACACACACAGACATGCACACATAGGGAGATATTAGCCAGGTGGCATAGGACTAGTAGTTAGCGCCTGATAAGGCAGCTCCTGCGAATTCCTCAATATTGTATTGATTAATATTTATGCTAATTGTATTGACTGTATAAAATTGTATATCTATGTACTGTAAAGCGCTTTAGAGTGGCTAATGTTAGCTAGATAGGGTGCTATATCAAATGTTGTAAATTTATTTATTTATACCACCTCTGGTGTATTATCGCAGATGTAATTGTGACATCATCTTCAGACAATTCATGAGGATGGCCACTATATGTAAACTAAGTTCAAGATTTACTTTAGTTTTGTATTTCTCATGGTAACATCATCAAGCTAATTGGCAAATTAAATTGTTATTATTTCAAATTGTAGGGCTAATATTGCTGATATTAATTCAGAAACATGTGAAAAGGATTGTCCTAGATTCGAGGATGTTTCACATAGAATCAATGGTAGCTATGATCACTCTCTAAAATGGCATATAATAAAGACAAGAGATCCCAGAGGGATCTTGGCGCCGACCATTGTACCATCTTCATTAGTTCTTTGTCAGTTTGATCTTTCGCCTTCAAGCCAACCTT
Organism: Mizuhopecten yessoensis; assembly: GCF_002113885.1. NCBI lineage: Eukaryota > Metazoa > Mollusca > Bivalvia > Pectinida > Pectinidae > Mizuhopecten > Mizuhopecten yessoensis. The sequence goes on from NW_018408648.1 coordinate 235,586, forward strand.
CAAAGTGAGTTTGTCATTTCACATATTTACTAATACAGTGCTTAATGTGAAAGACATAGAATCAATCGTTGCAATATGAGAAAGATCTGTTTAGTTCTTCCTTTAGCCATTTTGTTTTTATGATCAGTTTCAAAATATATATTTCCACAGCATTTAACACAATGCTTCAGCACATTTAAATTACATATAACATGACAATGTTTGTAATATGTAAAACAGAATAAAACATCATATTTTTGATTCTTCAACCCTAGTTAAAACCTGACATGATCCACTCCATTCAGGTCTTCCTGAAAAGAAATACACAAAACTTGCACCTCAAAGAAGACACCCTGGCAGTCTTTATATAGAAAATCATCGCATTTTCTTAACGAACAGTTTGATTCAAATCGAAGTAATGACAACTGAAAAATGTACTGCCCCCCAGTTAATGTAGAAGGGACTATAATTTCTTTTATTCATTAATTTCTTGACAGTTGCCCAAACTATTTTTGTTGGGCCAGTGACTACCTCACTTTTGACAACTTTTGGTCACTCGAGCAAGACTTTAACCGCCATTGGCGAGCAGGCGATCGTTTATTTCAGGCACTGTTGCACAACAAGGGAACAAGGGGAACCTACGTATAAAATTTGAGAAAGATCCCTCTGGTACTTCCCGAGAAATAGCGATAACAAACTTTCACTATCAAAATCCAAGATGACTGCCTATCGGCCACGTTGTTTATCCGATCAGTCTCAAAAGTTGCCCTGCACAGCTAAGGACCAAGGGGAACCTACATATAATTTGAGAACGATCCCTTTGAGACTTCTTGAGAAATACCGATAACAAGAATTGTTTAAGGACGGACCACGGACCACGGACAGACGGACCACGGACGCAGGGTGTTTTGAATAGGGTGACTAAAAATCCTGTGGGGAAAATTGAGGAAAATGGTGAAAATATATGATTTTTCAAGAAAATTCTCTGGGTTTTTTCTTCTTCTTGAAGCCCAAAAAAACCTCTGGATCCGCCACTCAATGATATAGTTAAATTACTTGTACATTTAAGATATCTTTTTCCTTTGACTTTTCCCATATCATGGATACCATATAATGTTAAACTTTGTATGCACAAATAAATCTTGCTGATATTAACAGATGTCTAAGAATGAAGATCAGTCTCTTTTATTTCAGTTTAACAAATCTCTTTCTCAAAGAAAGATACATGGAAAATTAAATTAACAGATAACTTTGTGTTATAAATTAAATAAACAGTTTTAGTAGTTACTTACTGTCCATGGACTAAACCATTCAGAAATGTTCCAGTGTAACACGCATCTTTGTAAATGCTGTGCTTAGCAAATGTGTGAGTTGCCTGCCTGACACCAGGAGGCGCCATGCGTTCCATACTTCCACGCCTCGTCACCAACTTCTGGCTTGTGATCACTTTGTTAATAGTCGAATTAAGGGCCATAATCCACTCAGTCTACAATATTAGAGTATTCTTCCCTTGAGATGTCACAATTAATTCCTTCGACTAATTAAATGAACATGACATTCGGCTAAAGTATTATTCTGTGAGCAAATAATAAAATATTATCACTTTGTTTTTTACAAGGTATAAGAGTTCAACATATAGCATTTTCTCTAATTCTATGCTTATTTCACAACTGCCTAGGGTAAGAAAGGGGTGTAAGAAATTCACCCTTTCACCCCATTTTACACCCCTGATGTCACAGTGGAACAAGAATGATACGACATCACAAAATTGGCAACATTCCAATTTCAGGATGCAATGCTTTTTCATGCTTTCTGAGTTAAACCCTAGAAATTGGAATAAGAGAAAAAAAACTTTTATGTCCAGGGATATAGAAAAGGGATATCCAACATAACTTTATTGTAATTTGGAAGAAATCTAACCGTTTGAAGAACAGTTATTGCAAGGAAACCGATTAACCATTTGGAATTAAGTTTTAGTTATCAATTATGCAATCAATATGCATACATCACATTTGCGATCCAATTCCGTCTTTGCGTATTGCAGAGTTATCTTCTCGATCTTGTGAGCAGGTTTGTGTGAGAAAATTGCGTTGTTTTCTCAAAAATTGATGACGTTACTCTCACAAACCAATGACGTAACAATCAATACCTGCTCACAAGAGAAGATAACTCTGCAATATGCAAAGACGGAATAGGTATGGCTAGTGTTGGACATAGTTACCTTGACGGCAGTGGATGGAGCTAGGAGAAACAGTTTATCCTCCGGAGCTGTAATGGTAATCTGATGCCTGAAGATGAAAATAAAGAAATATCACAAATGCATTAATCACCATTGTACAATGTAAAGAATTCCAATTTGATCACATTTTAACGAGGTGTATTATAATTCCTACTCATACAAATCTACTCACACTATACCAGGAAACTTTCGCCACATCAAATATTCTCCCTTCACTTGTGAACCCTTTCACCCCTATGTAACTTTAGTAGACTCTACCATGCATTGACCTGGATGAGTCCATTATGGTCTACAGTGGTGGAAGGATTAAACCCATATTGCCACAATGTTGATTTCACCCGTCACATGTCAATGTAATGAACGGTACGTTGTGCACTAATATCACTGTCATGATATATATAAAATGTACCCTCATAACGAAGGTCAAAAAGGCAAAAGTTAAAATACAGCAAAAATATCCAGTATACAGTTTGGCAGCCATCTTGGATTGGAGGCAAGGCTGTCTTTTGTTTTCATATATATATAATACTTAATTCATTATATACTCAGAAGAACAAACATTTATTGGAGACCAATGAAAAGCCATGTGCCTTCAATTTTGCTATGATATATTTCAGGGATGTAGAAAGCGAAAATGAGTATAAACCTCTAAGTATTAAGTCAATCTTACTAATGTAACCTCTGAGTATTGAGTCAATCTTACTTATGTAACCTCTGAGTATTTAGTCAATCTTTCTAATGTAACCTCTGAGTATTGAGTCAATCTTACTAATGTTACCTCTGAGTATTGAGTCAATCTTACTAATGTATGTGTGTTTAAAGAAGAATGTACCAGTGTGTTTTCAGATACAGAATTTGAGTCCTGGACTCAAGACTTCTTTGTGGGACTCTAACTTTTTGAGAACCCACTATATCTCTTAGACATGGTACTATATAACAATTTTGAAAACAACATTCAAGACTCAGATTTATCCTGAGTTGGTGAACTTACTGCTTCTTGTCACTGTCAGAAGATGGCGTCTCCACCCACAGTGTCTCTAACTTGAACACCTGGTAGCTTGAATACTGAAAAGCAGAAGTAAGCACACTAATTATGTGGGCAAGCCATGTTCTAAAACTGGATTATTGTTTTGGAAGAAAGAGCACAACAAATAATCATCAATGAAGAATGACCAATGACCAAAGTGGTCTACAGACAGGAACATGACCCCTTTCACCCCTATGTAACTTTAGTAGACTCTACCATGTATTGATCTGGATGAGTCCATTATGGACATCTACAGTGGTGAAAGGGTTAAACATGATTGAATCCAGGACAATCCAGGTACTGTATAATGGTTATATTTCGTGGGGGTTTTCATTTTGCTATATTCCCGCTTTAACTAATATCCGCGAATTCTAAACACCAGAGAAATTATCAAAAATGTTAACCACTTTTACAGACCTTATCACAACATGTTGAAATTACTAATAACCCAATGCTGTTATGCGAGCTCAAATGAACTCAAATCAGATTATTACTGGACAACTGGGCAGTCCATGTTAAAACAACACTTACATTAAAGTGGCCACAACATATCTATGTGTACACAGTAGGTGATTAATTGATTACAGTTTACTCCTACAAAGGTACATACGCATTTGATTTTCTTTAGATTAAAGTCACTAAAGGATGACGACACTCGGAATCAGTGTTTTCAAACGGTTTAAATGATGACACTCAAAATACTTTGCACGACACATGGGAATCGGTGAACAGCGAAATATGTACTGAATACGAAACAGTGAAATATTGACCCCGTGAATTTAAAGTGCTATACAGTAGTAAGATTCTGCAAAAATCTTGTTTCCCAGATTATGTTAGTTAGAGCAAGCTAAACATCAAATCTCATGACTCATGATTTTTTAACTCTTAAAGAAAAAGTGTTTCGAAGGTTTTAACAGCTAATAAGGTTAGGACTAGGTGAGCTCAAATATAACAAGTGGATCTTTTTTATATAATTCATGGATTTAAATCTGTTCCGAAAACCATCCTGATTATGTGATTCTAGAATTCATGAAATATTTCCTTGATGTATTTAAGAGTTATATAAAGTTTCACTTTATTCACAAACAATGTACATAATAAATGTATTTCAACGTTTCAAGACCGACTAGTCCCTTTGTCAAGCTACGACTGAGCTCACTCATACATATTTCCAAACTGATGAGTGTTATTGAAGGTACCTAAGAGTTGTCTTTCCTTACTAACCAGCACGCCGCACTCACCTGTGAATGTACAAACAAATCGTTGAAGAGGATGAAGTGATTGACAGAGAAGCGACCCGCCCCCTGTAGAGTGAGTGGGTGTGTCTTACTGTCCCGGACCAAACGTCGACTAGGAATCTTCAGGGCATCCTTGTGTAAAACAAAATGTATTGAAATGTATACCTCATACAAGTGTGCAACACTACTGAATGAAATAAATATGCAAGACCACACACTTGTCTTTTTCTAAAGAATCAGAAAGCACGAGTTTATTGCGTGGACGAATATATTCGTTAGAAAAACACAAGTGTGTGGTCTTGCTTTGATCACATACCTTCCGTATTTGGTAAAGATCGATACAAAGATTTTATAAACTTTGATAGTTTTTTAAATACCGGGAACTTTTCAGTTCGCCATGACAAGGGGATTCCCATAAAATGTAATTTCAGACCATGAAATACAACGTTCCGTATTGCACATGTGCAATACAGAACGTTGTATTTCATAGTCTGAAAATTGCTTGATTACTATAACAAGATTCAACAGGTATGTGACAAAAAATAATACCTCGAACGTTATGAACTGATATAATATTTACGGGATTTTAAGGAACTTTGTGTCAGTTTGAATCATCTCTAATAAAGATATCAGTTTTTCATATATTCATTGGTAAGAAAAAATATAATATACAATAAGATAATTAAGAATAAGATATAATAATGTGATTTTATTTAAGTTATCAATGTAGCTATTGTGAAAATCAATGTAGCTATTGTGAAAATCAATGTCAATTTCATGCACCTGTGGAAAATGGGCAAGCAAAATATTGAAGTAGAATTTTGAACAGATAGATATTTTTTACACATTATTTTGATTGGATTAGAAAGTTTTATCACAACTATATGAAGGGGCGTGATTTGTAATTTTAATGAGAGATCATTTGTTACTTACCACGAGTTTCTGTTGATTGATGGTTTCCCAGAATACACCTGTGTTGGCCGCCATGGTCTGTTCTGTGGCTATAAAGTGCTGTAGACTGTTCCACTTGAGAGAGACTTTGTTCAGTGCCTCATACTCCTCAGAACCCTTAAAGAACCGAACAAACAAATAAAACAAAACAAAATTCTACAATAGTGTGTTCAAAACATCGGTACTTTTACATCAAAAAACTTGTGATTTCTATTGAAATAACGTTATTTATTTTACAACAATAATGAAACAAATTATCTCAACTGATATCAATCATTCTTGTTGGTCTGGGTGTTAGCGCGTGGGGGGTCTTATTGTGGGAGAAAACCAGAGTACCTGATTATCTCAACTGATATTAATCATTCTTGTTGGTCTGGGTGTTAATGCGTGGGGGTTCTAATTGTGGGAGAAAACCGGAGTACCCGGAGAAAACCGACGTAGTCGGGTAGATGACCCCATACCTTTTCACGTCGGATCGGGGAAACGAATCCCGGCCGCCTTAGTGAAAGGCAATTGCGCTATCCAATGCAGCACCCAACCCAGTATGATTAATACTTCTTTTGACAATTATTCCGTCTTTTCCTATTGCAGAGTTATCTGCTCTTGTGAGCAGGTATTGATTGTTACGTCATTTATTTGTGAGAGTAACATCATCAATTTTTGAGGAAATGACGTAATTTTCTCACACAAACCAATGACGTAACAATCAATACCTGTTCACAAGAGAAGATAACTCTGCAATACGCAAAGACGGAATAATACAAATGGCTTATTATAGAGGAATTTAGTGAAAATAACAATAACTTGATGCATCTTAACATTGTTTTCTTTTTCATCTTTTTGAAATTATTCAAATGTAACATATTATAACAAGCAGTTTGTCAGACATTCAAAATTATCCTTATTTTCTCTTTTGAATTAATACACAAAGATGTATTTATGTAATTCATTAATTCAGCTTTTAAGTTATTAAGCCATCAGGTAATTTGCTCAAATCCTGATGACAACGCTGGTTAACAAGTCTTTTGGTAAGGGCCTCTTTCACATAGGAGGTAAAATCAGAGTAAGATAGCATACACCCTTAACCCATTCGCCCCTATGTAACTTTAGTAGACTCTACCACACATTGATCTGGATGAGTCCATTATGGTCTACAGTGGTGAAAGGGTGAACACTTACACTTTCATAGTTGCCTGCAAGTTTGTCTGCCAATCTGCTGTACTCCTTTACGTGCTGGAGTGGAGCGGCCATTAGTTTTTGGAATGTGTTCCCAAACTGGGCTTTTTCGACTTTCTTTTCCTCCAAAATTAGTGTAAAAACCTTTGCTATACCTTCAAAGTAGGCACTGACAAATTAAGGAGAAGAGGAATTAGATATACTTTCAAGGTCATCAGGAGCACAGGCAGCCATTTCATCAGTGTTTAAAACTGCAAGTACGCTAGCTATACCTTTGATGTATTGGTAAGGGACACAACCTACAGGTGAACATACAAACTTGTTCTTTTGCCTTTCTTTTAATACTAAAAACATTTATCACATAATGTACTGTGTTATCCAGTGAATTTACCCATGCCATATTTTTTGGCGTATTAACCCATGTTATAGGACCTTTCAGCCCTGTGATTGGTTGAAAGTTTCAATTGTTTCAATTGTGACGTCACACCTAGGACAAGATTATTACGTCATAGACTTGGGCACTGGAGTCAAAACGGCAGCCTTTTTACATTTCAAGGTTGCATGAAAATTGTTGTTTTACACGAATGAATGCCACAAATCTTGATTATGTGATAAAAAAGATCTTACACTCGTTTTCATTTCATATGAAATTTATGAAACTCATCAAAAAGTTTTCATTTTAGCGAGCCTTAATGGAAACTCAAGTATGATCCTATATATATTATTATCTTTAAAAATTCTTCATGTTAGATGATATATACAATTATCTCTATGATAAATCAAAAGACACAAAAAAGTGCGAAAGGTAAATAAACGAAGATTTTAAAACAGTTCACCAACATGTAAGAAAATCAAAGATATTTTTTCTTACCTGCCCATTTTTCCACAGTACTCAAAGCCACTGATGCCAAGCATGTCCCCAAAAGCAATCATGTACCGTTTTATGTAATCTGCCAAGTTGCCATAGTTACTAAAGAACGATGCCTTCAGTACATTTTCACCATCCCCGACCATCCGGTTCATTTCCACATAGCATCGCCCCACCTAGGATAATATTTCAATTTTTTTTAGGTGAAGAGACAAAAACTATATTTCAAGCTGAAACATTTTGCCATTATAATGACTTTAGAAATATCTTTTATAATTAAAATATGTATATTAATGTACTTAATTAAATAGATTCAATCACAACAGGCGAAGGAGCAATAAGTAATTCTTGTAGTTTATTAGAAGTGTCGACCGGTTTCGCCCCTACAGTAGGCTTCTTCAGGACAAAATTATAGGATATTTCTACCTCTGAAATACTAAAAATGTGGGCACATAATATTGTTCTACATATATATATATGTATAGTGACATCATTAACAATGGCAGAGGTTGTGACGTCATAAACAATAGGTAGTATTGTGACGTCATCAATAGTTAGTACAAGATAAGTATTGTGACGTCATCAATAGTTAGTACAAGATAGATAACTCTGTTAAGCCAATATCAATACATATCTAAAAGGACATCAATGTAAATGTTGTCTAGCGGGACATAATAATAGTTAGAGAATGCAAACTCTTTACATACTGAATAGTCCATTGTTAGGTTGTAGTGCAGAGTTTCATCTAGCTGGTAGATATACGGGTCTTATAATAACGGATTTTAATAATCATTGTAAAGCTAGGTTGAAGTCATCTAGAATGATGGAATTAACCCACTATAGACTGAACAATATAAAGAGATAATAAAAAAATAAAAAAAGATTTTGAGTCCAAGGCCTAGATGAAGGAAAGGTCCTCTTTGTACTTAAAATACAATCTCTTTAATAAATGTGAAGTTTAATTTACCAGACAATTTATAATCTTAGGAATGAACTGCCACAAAAGTCCCTGTAGCTGTGATTGTTAATTCTGAAATTAGCACTATATATTATATAAGAACCTCAAATTATTATTATCATTATAAAAACTGCATAATTACCACAGTCATAGTTGCTTGAACATCACTCAATATATTCGGCAAGTTTCTTTTGGTTTTTTTAATGTTTTTATTATCTTTCTGCACCTTATATATAATATACATTTGCCATAATTACCCGGTAAGTGCATACATTGTATTTTAATACAAGTTCAGTTGTTTTTGCCAATCAGAGCAATCCTGTGTGAATGTGTTTTCTTGGGTTTCCTCGAGTTCCTGACTGAAATGGATACAACACCTCCAGAGAAGCAGGAACTGTATCCTTGAGAAACGAGCTAAGTATTTTATGTTAGTTGTGTCTGTATATTATATTAATTGTAATAAGTAATAACGACAGTATGATCCAATTTAATATACTAAAATTATATTAATGGTATATGTGTTTTATATAAATTGTATATGTTTATGTATTTCATATTAATTGTATATGTGTTTTATATAAATTGTATATGTTTATGTATTTCATATTAATTGTATATGTGTTTTATATAAGTTGTATATGTTTATGTGTTTTCATAATAGTTGTTTCTTGTCTTTTTGTAATGTAATTATTATTGTTCTGTGTTTTTTCTGTGTCTGGATAAAAGAGCGAAAGGTTCTGAAAATTTGGCAACCTCATATTGTCTACACTGTTAGAATCTTTGCCCATATACTAATTGTATATATGCATTGTATATTCATTGTATTCCGTTATCTTCTCTTGTGAACAGGTATTGATTGTTATGTCATTGGTTTGTGTTAGAAAATTACGTCGTTTTCTCAAAAATTGATGACGTTACTCTCACAAACCAATGACGTAACAATCAATACTTGCTCACAAGAGAAGATAACTCTGCAATACGAAAAGACAGAATACCTGTTTTAAGGATACTCTGCTAATATCATCATCACTTATCGAGATCCTATAACATATCATTATGTATATGTGGTTTAGTTTTAATATGTTCTTTACATTAATTTGTTAAGTGCTCTAGAGCTGCTAGCTTCAGTAGGATATGTCACACTATATAAATGGCTATTATCATTATTATTGTTAAAAAATATCAAATCTGATTGAAACAAGAATACCGCGGGGCGGAACAATATACGCCCGTCGAATGCCAAATAGTGTTATATACTTTCTTACATTAAAATAGGATCTGCATCATTCTAAGAGTGGTTAGCTGACATGCTATAAAAAATGTAGGAGAAAATCTCCGAACAATCATCAAACACTGAAATGAACAAAGGGCAATAACTTTTGCAAAAATCGTTGAATCGAAATTCTTTTAAGGGAGACACAACTTTATATCATGATTATAATGTCTATCAAGTTTCAAAGAGATCCATAGAAAAATGTAGGAGGAGATTGCCTGACAAATATCAAACACTGAAATGAACAAAGGGCAATAACTTTTGGAAAAATTGTTAAATCAAAATTCTTTTAAGGGAGACACAACTTCATATCATGATTATAATGAATACCAAGTTTCAAATAGATCGGTCGAAAAATGTAGGAGGAGATTGCCGGACAAACAAAAGTTAACGCCGGACGGACGACGCCATACCATAATACTCCCGTCAAATTTGACAGGCGTATAAAAAACATGAGTAGTGTTAAATACCTGTTCATAGACTTTAGTGAAGGAGGAGAGCAGGTTCTGTAGTGTTGACTTATAAGGATAGACGTCCAGTGAGGTGTAGAAGGCTGAAATAATTACACATGTATATACTTCATACAACACCCAACAAATCGTGTCATTGGATATTACAAAAGGCTCAGGATCGGAACTAACTATATATGCTAGGTTTAATGACAGGTGCTCACTTCAAACAGCAGTTGAATGCTTCAAAAGGTGATCAGTGAGTTAAATTGGAAGGCATGATAGACACATTATAAAAGGTTTGACAAATGTCCATAAATCTTTTTTATAAAAAATTGCAAAAATACGGTATTCACAAACATTTAGCTGTTTATATAATTACAGTATCCTGTGTTACATATGATGACACTGACGGTGAAATCACTTACGGTGACGCTGAAGGGTGTTCACTACAAGTTTTCGTATCCGTGTCAAATGATGGAAGAATCTACGCTCTTGTGATATCAGTTCAAAAACAGAACCTATGTGTCCAGAAAAACTCCAACAGGAAAGACAGGCACAGTTGTCTCCCCCTGCAGATAAAGCTCGAATCCATCCCGCCTTTCATTGAGAAAAAAAATATCATTTAAGAAAGGCAATGAACATTTTGGAATAAAAAAAATAGCCTATCTAAAGGTATCTCTAACAGGAATTTAAAGATTGTTTTGACTTGTTCTATTATTATAATATAATGAGTATGTAGCTGTTTTGATAATTTTGAAAATGAATGCAGATGCTGCCTTATATCTTCTTTATTCTAAAATATTGCAAAACTTCTCAAGCATTTCCCTTAATCTGAATATAATAGTTTTACTAACATAACAAAATGTATTTCTAAGATAATTCTATCACCTAAAGCACAAACTTATGCACAGCATGAAATTCTTTTTATTTCTATAAATTTATAGCTCACCGTTCTTATTTTCTTATTTGGTATTTATCACTTATTACCTGTTTGAGAAAACTGAGTGCAACCAGCCTCTCTGTTTTGTATATAGGCACATACACTTCCTGGCTGTAATGAAACAATATCATTATATATGAAGAATGTACTATAACAGCTACTGAACTCTTGATCTATCTGCAATCTGGGCCCGTATTCATGAAACCGTTCTCCTGCTCAAGTATGGAATTTGTGGTCAAGCCTAATTTCTTGTTCTGGTTATAACTTGAAATAAAAATTTATTTTTACGATGGTTTGGAAAAACTTAAAGTCGCATACTGTTTTCAATTATTTCATTTGACGTTCTTATGGTTTGACATGATTTTAAGTGAGTTACAAGAATGTTGGTTTGAGCACGAAACCCATGCTTGAGCATGAGAACGGTTTCATGAATACGGGCCCTGTTCTCACTGTAAACACTGAAAACAGTATTCCAGCCTTGTTCTCTCCAAAATTCTTCCACGTCATTGACACAACCCCAATATATATTTTTTTAGGACACTGTACCCTGTAATTTATTACCTGAGCAAGAAATTGTGCTTGAGCACAAAATCAGAGTTTGACTATGAGAAAGGTTTTATGAATTCAGGGTACCTTCAGGGTATTCAGGGTACCTTAATTTCCATCGTGAATAGTTGAGATTCATGAATCCAGCCATCATACTGACGTCCCTCTGTCCAATATTTTAGACAGTAAACTGACTCATTTACTGTTTAGAGGACAGGTTGGCCTTATTCAATATATACAAAGATTGTTCCGATATTCAGTTGTGTGACACAACCGTGCCACTTTGGAAAAAAGGTATTTTTTCACTTCAAATTTCTCGGTATAAAATTTACACAATTACTCAGAATTTTTTATTTAAATTTAGGATTGCATAATCAAAATAGTATAACGACTGTTCTACCAGAAAAATCTGACCTACAGATCATGTTTCAGAGCAATTAAAAATATCAACCTCGTGTTATTGAAATTTGTTTTCACACAGCAATCAATTTATTCCAGACTGACACCATCGAATGACATTTTTCAGCTTAATTTTGCTTTTCATTTTCCTGTGAAGCAACACACACTATATCATGTGCGAACGTTTTATACAAAGATCTATGGCAAGTATGTTAATTTCTTAGCTTATGATACCAATATAATGTGTGCAGGCCACTGGGCTCTTAACATAATATTAATACATGTATTTAAAACGTACCATCATCTGGCATTGTCACTTTATAACTCTACCACATTCAGATGGCATTCATACATGCTATGAGTGCCATGAGCCAATTTCTGAGGTCATCATTATTATGACATCAAAACTTATGATATATATCAAATTGTAACGATAATTGTTATATGATGGATATCACTGACCTTCCATGGACAGATGGCTGTTCTATTCATTGAACCATCATATACAATAAATACATTTTTTTAAACTAAATGCAGAAAAATAATACCAGGTAAGTGTGCTTAAATTTTCTATGAGATAAACAGATTCCAAAAATGGTAACATCAGTATTGAAACTGATTTCAGTTGGCATTCATAGGCAATATGAATGCCAACTGAAATAAGTTTCAATACTTATGTTACCATTTTTGGAATCTGTTTATCTTATAAAAATGAGACAAGAGGCCCAAGGGCCTTAGCGGTCACCTGAGTTATATCATAGGTACTGGTAGCTTTATTCTATTGTTTAGATGTGATGTGGAAATCAGGTGGCAGAGTACAGTAGAAATGGCTTGACCCTAAAAATAAAGGGCATGTCTCGGATAAACATGGATAGCGGATTCATCCTGCACAACACACCTACATATATATATATATATTTATAAACTACATTTTGAATAGGTGTTTTTTAGAAGAACATTTTTTTTTTCAAAAAGTGATTTCCCCAGATTTGGGACTTCTGAAAACCATGGTTACCACATCAAAAAACACCAAAATATGCAAAAAATCATGATTTTTAACCCAGAATTTGACCCCCGCAAGTAGAATTGTTTTTCTTAAAACCTGTCTGAAATTAAATATCGCCTACTCGGTAACAGAAATACTCACGTTTTAGCATAGGTCATTCCGGTGGATTTTTCACAATATTTACACATGTGCTGAGTACAAAAATAGACTACATGAAAAGCTAGCTTTTGTTGTGTAGACACAGATTCGTAAATGCCCAAAATTGTAGTCTCAAACCAAATTCGACTTTTCTTTTTTTTAAATTATGAAGCCCACATAGTCCACTTCATCATGTATATGCCAATTTTAGTGCTGATTTTTTTTTTAAATTTTGATACATGTTATATTACAGGGGTTATTCATTGTATAAAAATATCACCCATGGCCACCGTACGCTACTGTACTCTGCTACCTTATACATCCCTTTTTTTCCCCAAAAATTCAATCAAAACCTTTTAAATGTCTGGAAAATGACACAATGAACAAAAAGATGTATCCGTTTCCTTTCTCACTTTAAAAGTGACCGAGTAATATGAATTCTCCTGCTAGGTGATTTTTTACCAATTCTGCTCTCAAACTACCAACAAAGGGAGGTAATCTGAAAAATTAAAACTTGAATAACTTTGTAGTTTTCAGGAATAATTTTTTTTTT
>NW_018408648.1:249496-324731 GCF_002113885.1 Mizuhopecten yessoensis
AGAAGAAGATTTTTGAAATATTGGTTAATTTTCCCTTTGGGGCCCCGCCCTGGCCCCAGGGGTTGGGGTAGGAATCCCAATTTTACAATTTTGTAGCCTCATCTACCAAGGATGATTCTGACCAAGTTTGAAAAAAATCCATCCACTGGTTCTTGAGAAGAAGTTGAAAATGTAAAAAGTTTACGCACGACTAAAAGCAGTTTAATGCTTTATGAAATACAAGGAGGGCAAGATGTGTACCAAGGGTGTTTTCCAACATAGTGAACCTCCGGTTGGAATCCTGACCGATCCATCAGGAACACAGAGAAGCACTCTCCGGCAGCAATGTCCCAGATATGACAGCCGGACATCACCTGTCAGACAACAATAATATCAGTGATATATGGTGAACGTTTTTGGATCTGGATGTATCTAACAACTATTAAAGGCCTTTTTTCCAGGAGTCAACAGCAGTCAACAATAAGCAGAGATTTAAGGGAAATCACTTCTTGAAAATAAAATTAAAAAGATTTCAATCCTATCCTCATGTAATAATACTATATGTATGCAGTATTTAGCATTGAAAATGTTGTTATATTCGTGTGAACAATCAAAAGATACACATTTTCTTAATCTTGTATTTTCCCCATCACAAAGGAACTGATTACAATAGCATCGCACGGCTACGTAGGTATTGACATGCTTTAGATTTTTAATGCTGGTTAGGTACCTTCAGTTTGGTAGGTTTACAGTTTTCTTCACTGTGGCCAAGCTGCTTTGAAACATTGGATCCCCAGCTGTATACCTTTAAAATAAAAAAAAATAAAACGCTTTCATAATAGTACAAAACAGATCAAAGTTACAGACATTTTAACCTTAAAAATAAAGATCGCCTATAAACTACCACCTGTCTCTATATACAATCAAACCTGTCTCAGAGATAAATGTCTATTGCTACCACCTGTCTATATCTACAATCAAACATGTCTCAGAGATAAATGTCTATTGCTACCACCTGTCTCTAATTACAATCAAACCTGTCTCAGAGATAAATGTCTATTATTACCACCTGTCTATATCTACAATCAAACATGTCTCAGAGATAAATTTCTATTACTACCACCTGTCTCTATAACTACAATCAAACCTGTCTCAGAGATAAATGTCTATTGCTACCACCTGTCTCTAACTACAATCAAACATGTCTCAGAGATAAATGTCTATTACTACCACCTGTCTATATCTACAATCAAACATGTCTCAGAGATAAATGTCTATTACTACCACCTGTCTNGTACCATCATGCCTGCCTTTAATATACCTCATCTGTCGATAACCACCATGTGTTTATAACTATAACAACTCTGCTTTATAGATAACCTGTCCATAGCAACCACCTGTCTATATTGTACATAATGCATATGCCTGCCTTATATATTACCTGGCCATAATAAATACCTGTTTATAATTACACCTGCCTTATAGATCACCAGTCCATAAGAAATACCTGTTTATAATGACATCTGCCTTATAGATTACCTGTCCATAAGAAATACCTGTTTATAATCACACCTGTCTTATAGATCACCTGTCTATAACTTCCATTACACCTGCTTTCTAACTCAACGGTCCATAACCACCACATGTTTATAACTATAGTTACACATGCCCTATATATAAACCGTCTACAGCTACCATCTGACAAATAACACAATAATAATAATGATAATTATTTGAGGTTCTTATATACCGCTTTATCACAACCTAGTTCGTAGGTCGTCTCAAAGCGGTTAGCATTCAACAATTCTAGTACTGCCCAACCACATACTCATTTACAGCTGAGTAGACTGGAACAAGCGGAGTAAAATATCTTGCTCAAAGATACAACACAGTGCCGTGCCGTGACTCGAACCCGCAACCCTTCGGTCAAGAGCCATGCGTCCTACCACTAGACTGCCGTGTCTCAAAACCTAATATATTTCAAGAAATTTTGATTTAATAAGATAATAACAGGTGTGCTTAATGTAACTTACCTGACTTTTTGTTTCTTAAACACTGGTAACGTACCTGAGAGTCTGCCGTCAGTGCTAAGGAATGCTGGGAACCTGCGGTAAC
This sequence comes from Mizuhopecten yessoensis, assembly GCF_002113885.1. Classification (NCBI taxonomy): domain Eukaryota; kingdom Metazoa; phylum Mollusca; class Bivalvia; order Pectinida; family Pectinidae; genus Mizuhopecten; species Mizuhopecten yessoensis. Next base: position 251,591 of record NW_018408648.1, read on the forward strand.
CTTGACAACTTGTTTTCCATTCAGTACTTTTACCAAACATGGCTTGTTTCTACAATACCAGACTCATATCCTGATTTGTTTTACTTACATTAGAAACATTACTGGAGGGAAACTTCATGCTTTAATGTTTTTACATAAGAAACACCAGCATTACCTGGTATTGTTTTCACATTCACGCAAAAAGGGAGACAACTCTTGTGAGTCTAACAATTTTTAACAATTTCTAAAAATATCATAAGTACTTCTAATACCTGTATCTCAAATACATTTTTAGATTAAAGGTCTAGAATTCACACCATTTCTATAAATCTGTAAATAACATAATATATTTTTGATTATAATCCCCCTCCAATTAATCTGATTAAAAACAGATTTCCATATTAGTTTAACCAATCAGATGCATCATTACTCCTGTCTGATACAGGACTGTCGATACAGGTGAACCTGTCTATAACAATCATCACGGGAGAATAAGAAGCCAGGCGGTCATTATTTACAGGTCACCATTACATCTTAAAGGAACCTTTGAGATATGATGGCTATCCAAGATTTGTTTGTTGTCCAAGCAACATATGTAGTTTACCTGTCTATTGAATCTCCGATCCCTAATTGTCCTCGGAAATTCCGACCCCAGGACCAGACTTCTGTGTCTAGTATGACCTCCTTGGAAGGAACAACCTGCAGGTCAGGCTTGGGACCTAAAATATTCAAATAACTTGTAAATACATCTGATTTGAAAAATGTTTATCAATTTTTCAAAATATTATTGAACCAAAAGTATGAAACAAAATTTTCCATCTTATCTGATTACTTGGCTAAAATGAAAGTATGTAGAGGGTCTTAACCTAGGATTAACAGGAGCACCCGTATAAAACTCACATGGTCAGGCACATAACCCAATACTTTTTTAAGTGTGACTGGGGGAAATGAACTCCAGCTGTATTGGTCAAACATGAGGAAGTGGTCAGATGGTGCAGTGGACAGCATTCTCGCCTTACACCAAGATGGCCGAGGTTTGATTCCCCAATCGAATGTGAACATGTATGGTTAACCAGTGCCCGACCACGTGGGCGGTCTACAGGTACTTGTAGTTTGCAATCCACTGAGCCACCCAACCTCCCAAGGAATAATTGACATTCTGTAATTAAGACTCGATCAAATGATTTTGATTGCAAAGATTTTAATTCAAGAAAGAGAAAATAATAGATATATGAACCTTTTGTACAATACATAAACAGAAACCAAAGTTTCTATATACTTTCACTATGGAGTGATATACATTTTCAACTCAAATGCTGAAATAAAGTACAATGGTAATCAGAAAAAAATGCACTTTATTACAAATGTCCATCAATTGCTCAACTTGATCTAGTGCCATGACCATGGCTAATGTACGCTTTTTCCTTAGGTGAAATTATGAAGATTACATACCCCTATATGGAAGAGAAATATATATCACCAACTTTTCAGAAATTGCTTTTGTATTAAATAATTTAATAAAAATAATAAAATAGAATTCTAACCTACAAGCTTGAGTGGGTATATCGTTTTTAAGCCTTGTGATCTGACTCTTAAGAATATTTACTCAGATTCGATCAAGTATAAGTCCATAAGACAGAAAACAAGAGGCCCAATAGGCCTGCATTGCTCATCAGTACAAGTCTCACACTTGTAACCTTGAAATAAAGCTACAGGCAAAATATCAGTATCTATGACTCTCAGTCATTAAAACAATCTGTAAAAACAATTAAACACATGCCATGTGAGCTAAAAATACTCACAGTGTGAGATTATTTTATCATTTTACATTTTGAAATTATATAAAAAAAAAAAAATCAGTTTTGAATGATAAAACTTTATACAGCAGTTATAGGACTTTTTCTGTTTCACAAATTATCTGTAATTTGTATTAAATCATAGCACAGATGAAAATAGAAGCTTTAACCCTTTCACCACTGTAGACCATAATGGACTCATCCAGATCAATGCATGGTAGAGTCTACTAAAGTTACATAGGGGTGAAAGGGTTAAGTCATAACTGAAGACACATGTACATTATTTTTTATCAAAATTGTACACTTGTAGCACATTGTAACTTAGCCATCAAGTTCAATACTTTATTTACCTAGGACAGATGCTCTCTTGCTCATTTGTTCCTCTTTGACTTGTAAAGTTCGAACAGACATTGACTTTCTTTCTGGAATTGTCTCCCCATCCCGTAAATCTTCTATACTGGAGTCAACAAGTGGGGTGTGCTCATTAATCCTCTCTATGAAACTAGACTCTGCCATCTGGGGTGAAGTATTTTCGGGCACCTGTTCATCCTCTGTGCTTGGCGTTGATATACTTGAACTCTGGTCATCTAAGGAGCTGTTGGACTCTGACATTAAATCATGTTCACTCTCCATATTGGGTTTTTGACCTTCAGCATCTAACTTGACATTGCCAAGGTCCCAACTAACTGGGTCATTACTGGCCTGATTGGTTGCAAAAGGCAATTTGTCCGTTACCGTGGAGATCGCCTTGCTAGTCATTGATGACACCTGGTTAGTTGATAAATACAAAACGAATTTAACTCAAAGTAATTCTGATCAATATTAGTTACTCAAACACACTCTTTTCTTTTTTTGGATAAAACCAAAATGAAAATTCCATGAAATTCAATCAAGTTTTTGTTCACAAGAAATCAAATAATTACTCAAGTAAAATTCATTCATATGAAATTTCCACTTTTTTTTCTCTTTGATCATCAAGTTTTTTCATCAAATAATTATATTTTATTCGTAACTTTCTGGAAGAGCCACGGAAATAGTATATGAAATATGATCAAAAGAGAGAGATTTCATCCTTTTTTCTTTCTAGAGGTTAACATGTGTTCACTGATTAAGCAATCAACAGTGAATTACTCCAACAAAAACTAACGCAAAAGTGGAAATTTTCTTAGAGTGGAAATTCCTCATGTGTTTTTTGTGCTGACTATATACTAGTGCAAAAATATCCACATTGTAATTTGTTTTTCATAGATTATACAAATATAGAATTTACAAATCTCAGATCCATTTTGCAAATGCTAAAAATTTCGACACAACGGTCAGTTTAAAAAGTCATAAGGTGAACATTTCCACGCACAAACATTTACACTTTTACAGTATCTATGGGTCAATATGGTAAATAGAAAACCCAAAACCAGTTGATTCCAGATATCCATGACCTGACTGAGGAGTATGTAAGTAACTACTACATTGAATGAAATGTTGTATGTCTATGCAATAATTCTATAATTTCTGTAAGGATTAATTGTATTTCTTGATTTTCTTTTAATTCATGTAATATAAACTTCCAGGATTCGTTTTTAATCTTTTCTGTTTTGCTTTGCACCAATGATCCATTTACCTGTTGCTGTACAGCAGACATCTGCATCAGAACTGCATTACGACCCGAGGGCAGAGCTGACCACAGATGACCAAGCGTTGACCGCTGCTCTACGGTCTTGGGGCGTATCTCAGCAAGGTCCTTATCCTCGTACTGCTTTGACAGGAACTGAAGAGCTTCATTTCCGTCCATAAAACTCTTAGATCTCCCCACTGCTTGGATGTTGCTTGCTTTATCGTCAGTGGATTCAGCAGCTGAGGCCTGCAAAGGGTCACTAAATGGTTGGTGAGTCACATCTGACATTGTTGAGTCTTTGGATTTTGAATCCTTTTCTTCAGTGACAGGATCTTTGTGAGGACATTTTGAATCAGCTGCTGGGTCCAGGTCATTGACCTGATGACCACTGGTCAGCTGATCATCAGCTATTGTTTGTGATATTGCATCTTCCCCTATTCTAGGAGAAATGACATCATCACAACCAGGATTTGGATCACTTATGGACGTTTCTTCACTTTTTGTCACTGTAATGTTATCTGAATTTTCTTTCTCTGTGGAAATAAGTTCCTCTTCTGTCTTTTGCGAAGTCAAATCATCACTTTCAGTTTCAATCTGTTTGTTCACATCTTCCTGACCATCTTCATGGGGTTGGTCCTCAGCATGCCCTGATGCTAAATTGTCCAGTGACTTGTCTGCTGATTGGTTGTTAGAAGTGCCGTCCCCTGAAAAATCGCCACTGATTGGCTGGGCGTGTTCACAGCTGTGTTCATTACTTATTATGCATGTATCACTTGTTTCCATGTAGGTATAGATTTCCGACTGACATTTTGCACAGGTTGAAGGATAAAATTTGTGAGCCTTCAGCTCTATAATTGATGAAGTACTCTGACGTTTATCTCTGTCACTTTCCCCAATAACACTCTTCTCTACCAACACAATGCTGTGATTTTCACCACAACAGATACTGAGAATATTCCTCCCTGACAGGGTTTCTATCAGCGTTGGTGGAATGACACCAGTGGCGCCCTCTATCCCTATCCCTGGCCCACTTCCCCATACCCACAATTCCGAATCGACAGACAAACCAAGCGTATGAGTCGCTCCACAAGCCACTTCCGTGAACTTTATGTTGTTGGCTTCAGCTTGAACTCCATGTTCACAAGTGTTGCTTGACACCTGTTGGATGACAACTGGATAAGGGGACAGAACTCTGTCCTGCTGCAATCCACATTGTCCCTGTTTTGAGTCTCCCCAACAGAGGGCGCTGCCATCCTTGGTTACAACAGCACAGTGGTTGAGTCCACAAGCAACCTCTACCACACAACGACCTACAAAACCAAATTTAGATCAGCTATAAAAACAGATTACAAGCAATCTGTGACAAACAAATATAATATTATATATTCATTGTTATTGTCTCAGCCAATCAAAGGCAATAATCAGGTGGCCATTTTTAAACAGAAATTTAAAGTTGGCCATTTGATGAAACTTTCATTGTTTTAATGGGCCACGTTATTTCTTAATTTTTTCTGAACATGGCTTGAAATGGCCAAGTACCAAAAAGCAATATATCTGAGGAAAAAACCCGAACAGACAAGCTGAATCTTAAATAATTGTAACTGTAACCCCTGAAGTTTGTTGTGAGGGGTATAGGCAGTAAGAACAGGTGTACATCTTCAGGGTAACTACAGTTCATCAGGTCAAGGATAAAATAGCCCACTGGGCCTGGTGAATTGGATGCCCGCTTGTCCAACCAGCCTTTACCAATTTTGTTTAAGCATCAACTGATCTTTACTTGCCAAAATGAGTTATAGAAAGCAGAGATGTTACCAGAATGTTCTGTATGTGGAAGGACCCTGAGTGTGGATGTGTGGCTAAGCCAGTCTGTTTTCTTGTGATGTGTGACTTAATTGTGCTGTATGATTTCAACAAAAAAAAATCTGAGCTGCTTATACATGTTTTTTGTTTTTTTTACTGATGTTTTGATGAAATACAAGCACTTATAAGCTTGTGTTCATATGTTAGCAATATTTGACTGAACATAAAAAAAAATGCATTTTGCTAATTCATAGCTGAAATATATTAATTGAGTCATCAACAGTATTCAGGATGGTGTGTTTTATCACAATTCAGATGTACATGTCACAAGAACGCTGGCCCAAAGGGCCTCTTTTTGGAAGATTGGACATGATAACCAACACTTAAATGGACCAGAAATTAAGTCCTGATTAGATCATTTTATTCCCAGAAAAGAGGATGAGAAAGCCGACCCTTATAAGTACTGAGAAACCTGTCTCATTTTTCGAATGCTGTGTATTCTGACATTTTGTTTAATCTGACTTCAATATATATTATTATGAAAAGTTCTTTTTACACAACCAGTAACAGTTTATATGTAACGTTTCTATGACTATAACAGTACGTACACTGTCACCTTCATCAGACAAATGACCAGTGAAGCGTATGCACACAAAGATGTAAAATATGTATGAGTTGTTCAAACAATTAGTTATTATGAATGTACCGAAATGACTTGATTCAGCTACGCTTTGCAGGCCAGTTCTAAATCGAGATGAGGGGGCTAAAAAACTCATGCACATCTATGACCAAGTATTAAACAAAGCGTAGCTGAATCAAGTCATTTCGGTACATATATAACAACTTTTGCACATACACTTATAGCGTAGCCGAATCAACATCAATTTTGTGGACAACTCGTACACATTTTACACTTTTGTGTGCATACGTTTTACTGGTCATTTGTCTGATGAAGGTGACAGTGCATGTACATATCGTACTATTCATCGCTACGTTACGAAGAACCTCTTATTGGTTGTGTAAAAAGAACATTTCATAATCCATACTTACCAACCCGAAGAAAGTGTTTAGAAATATCTGACTTCAATATGTTGTGTCCCACAGCTAGGTGTCAGATAACAATGGTTTAAATGTACTGGAAATGTGCTTGATATATGTCTTTGTATTTTTTCAAGGTTCTCTGTGTAAACCTTTCATTTGGTCATATTTGGCCCCAAGTATTCTATTGATTTAAAGTTTGAAGTACGTTTTTCTTTTACACTTCCGTATTTTCTTGTTGTTTTTTCTTGCAGGGTCGTTGCTATCAACTGTCCCATCATAATTATGTAACCCTTAATATCAACTACAGGGGGTCCATAAATAAGTAGACAGAATTACAGAAGACCTACCATCCAGCGTTGTTACTGGGACTGGGTCAAAGGCGTACTCCGTGTCGAGTTCCCCGATACCCAACTGTCCATAGTTATTCTTCCCACAGGAGAACACCTCCTGATCACTCGTTAGGAACACAGAGTGGTTCGCCCCTAGTGCAACTCTCTTGACCTGCTTCCTGGACAATACTGGGAAGGACACCAATTCCACACTTCCTTGGAAACCCTGCCAAACACTCAGAACTCCATCTTTTTCCTGTTCCCTAAAAGATAGAAGCAGAAAATGAAATGAGTATATTGTGTGTAATAATAAACATCATACAATTTCACCATCATTGCATAGGCTTTTAAGTCTATCGTTGATGAATTAGCATATTTATAATACTACAGGATATTATGTCCTTCACATCAATTATTTGCAGAATATTTGTGTCTATTATTTTGACATACCCATGCTTCACTTACAATAAAATGATTTTGGAATCTGATAAGTCAGTGTTACTAGCAAGTCAGTTTATATTTAATACATACATTCCTGACAGACTTTCATGTTCGTTGTCCATGGCGATTGCTTCTGGTACACTATACATATCACCAGTACCAGTAAATTAACCTGCGCAAGATATGTGACTTTACAGGTGCAGTAGTCAGCTGGTCAGGTATATTTTAAGTTTTCAGGCCAATGTATGATAAACACTGCGTTACAGCAGATAACATCAAAATTCACTTCACCCAAGGGTACACATTGCATATGTAAATGTAAATTATGTTTCTGCAGTCTTGATGCATATAACACAAAGTTCCGGATCTGTCGTTAAGATGCACATTACCTGTACAGTTTACATCCTGTTCAGATTTATAAACTCATCAATCAACCATGACTTTAAAATCCCGGGAATTTTTCCTATATGCAGTAAATATATATATCACATCCATTGCATTAAATATCAGCAGTGAAGATAGACAAAATGTAATTTCTTCACATGTGATGTCAAGTATGGTCCTTTATATATTTTATATAAACCAATCAGAATGGTATTTTCTATTCTCTGCATTCAAAGCCGGAGGAGTTCTGTTCAGTTGTTTAACAGGTGAAGCAGCAGTAAAATGGTTGTTAGTTAAATCTTACTGACACTAATTTATTAATACAAGGACCCCAGAGGGCCTGTAACACTCACCTGGATTATATAAGCAATCACGAGAAGACATGATTCCCATTAAAAGAGCAATCATACATAATTAAATGTAAACATGTTAGCATACCATTTTGGCCAAATATTATTACCCAAGGCCTCTTGGCTATTTAGAAGTTGTTTCATTCATTTTTCAACACATTTGACCCTTAATTGCTACCTTTGAATAAGGTCAAGGTATAATCTATCTGAAGAAAATGTAAAGCACCCTATATCAGCATGCAACTGGTCAAATATCAACACCTTGGGCCTCCTGGTTATTCAAAGGAAGTTATTTTAAAGGGTTTTTTACATATTTGATCAATGTTCTGAGTTTGAATTATGGTATGACCTTTTGCAGTTTTCCTATTATAGTTTGAACTGGTGCATTGACCTTACTAACTGTCCTGTTATACTTAAGCTAATTCTACCTAATAAAATAACCTGGCATCTGATGGGTTTCATTAGGATGGGAAAACATGCAACAAGCCAAACTGAGATTCAAATTAAGTCCCATTGAAACCTCTAATAAAATAAGACATCTAATCTTTTACTGTCCCATATATAGTCATGTTTAAAAATTGAGCTTGTATAGATCAGCCATACCAAAGTCTGATTTACCGATGTATATACACAACTCTTAAATGAACAGACAGTGCAGTATTGCGGTTTGTTTATACACATTTCAAGAGGTTAAGATTGTGTGTAATTATAACATTGAATTTACATTGTGCCCTGGTACAGACAAAGATGTGTACAGTGTAGATATGTATCTCCACACATTAACACTACGGTATTTGTCCATTGTCTGGTGTAAAATTTAAACTTCAACAACGTGTATTAAATTACACCTGTCATAACCTGGAGGCACAATAGTCCAGTGGAAGGACGCCGGGCTCGTGACCCAAGAGTTGCGGGTTCGACTCATGGCACAGCACTGTGTTGTATCTTTGAGCAAGATACTTAACTCTGCTTGTTCCAGTCTACTCAGCTGTAAATGAGTATGTGGTTGAGCAGTGCTAGAATTGTAGAATGCTAGCTGTGAGCGCCAAAATGGCAGCACCGGCTGTATGCTCCCCAGGGAGTTGAGAAAGATATTGGCTGGATGCAAAGGCCTTATAACCACGGATAACAATTTGTGAACCGCTTTGAGCTGACCTACAAACTATAGGTTGTGATAAAGCAGTATATAAGAACCTCAAATTATTATGACCAGGGGTATTAATATTAATAACCTCAACCAGGAATTGATCAGATATAAGGGAAAACATAGTTGAAATATCGAATGTAGTAAATATGCAATATATAATTAATAATCTACCAAAGCAGGAAAATAAAATTGCATCAATATTTTTTTTTCAAATTTGAAAATGTACCTGGATATTAAATTGAGTAAAAAAAAATTCATTTAAAATAGGAATGGGCTTGATTATTTAAGGGTAACCAGTTCTAGGAATGTAATTGTACAATTTACACTTAAGGATGCCCATACCACTGGCAAAAGACTGTCACTAAGTATTGGAAACTGTATTATCCGGCATAACTATTATAGCTTTGATCGATAAATCATTTCCTTGAAGCAGGACTTTCATGAGATGAAATAAACAATCAATAGCAGTGTAAAATTTCAGCAAGGCTGGGATTCAAACCTGAACTTCAGATTTTAATACTATTGCTCTAACCAATTGAGCTACCTGGTCAACAGAACTATCCTGGCCCGATTGTGCTACAGAGTACAGTTATGTGACCAAGGCCCAGTCGGGTTCGGATGCTGACTGAGGTGAATTGTGATAGCTAGTTCATGTTGTCCCAGTCAGGTGGTCACATAATAAGTTCACTGGTCAAGAACGGGAAATTAGCATTTGGTCAAGAAATGTAACAAGTCATTGTAAATGATGTGAATGTTTTTTTACAGAGTAAAGAAATACATTATACATGTAGATAATCCAATGGTACACAATATAGTCACAAATATATACAAGAATTGAATACGTCAAGGAAATAGTCAAGTCACCATATTTAAAACTGTAATCCACACTATGTAAATTTCATCTGTGCCATGTTAGTATTTAAAGGTTCCGAATATATTTAGAAATAAATCCAAGTTAAGGGTTCAAGGTGAGACCAAGACTGAGGGTTAGACTGAGACAGTAACTGGGACTGACTGTGAGTAAGACCTAATTCAGACTCCCCTTACATAAATGAGTAACCTATATTTATAGTCAAAAAGTACAAAATTCTTTCCTACTAAAACAATAGTGACAGCTAGGTGACAATTGCTTTAAACTCAAAGTTCTTCTGACAATAAAGTGATAGGTGACACATATGATAGACCTGGATTGTTACAATTAAAATGACTACTATTTAGGGAGTTAAGTGACAGCCAAATCTTTTCCTGTTGACACCAGGAAGTTAGGGATTATCTCTGGCACCTAATGGTAATCCATATAACAATAGATACTTAATTACAGGTAAGGTCATTTTACTTTCAGATTATATGATACAAAGGTACATTAAGAAATGGTTCAGTAAGAAATGATTTTGTTTTAATTTCAAATGAATTAATTAAATTCTTAGAATAAAGTTTCAGTAGAGGAAATATTTTAAATTGTGCAAATGTAGTATCTGCACTGGTGAAAGTTATACCAAAATGGAAGTTAAAGGGAGATTACTGTGTATAGGAAAATCTACATTGTAGTGGGACAGGGATCCTGAAGGAAGTTAAGGGGAGACTACTGTGTATAGGAAAATCTATGGGTAGTACGTGGGACAGGGATCCTTAGGGAAGTTAAGGGGAGATTACTGTGTATAGGAAAATCTATGGGTAGTACGTGGTACAGGGATACTTAAGGAAGTTAAGGGGAGATTACTGTGTATAGGAAAATCTATGGGTAGTACGTGGGACAGGGATCCTTAAGGAAGTTAAGGGGAGATTACTGTGTACAGGAAAATCTACAGTGCAGTGAGACAGGGATCCTTCAGACAGCAAATTCACAGGAAGAAGCGATTAGTATATAAGATGTATTGCATCTATCTATTTTTGTTCCCTGTGATAGTATACATGTGTTATGGCATTTTTTTTAAAGAAGGTGTTAAATTGACTCTGTAGAATATTCTTTACAACAGAGTAAAGACTTAGGACTCATCCATTTATTTTCTAATGTTTACAGTCCTTGAAACGTTATTTGTCTCGTACATTATTGCTATTTACTCAAATATCTTCACCTGGCACAAACAAGTATAGACAAGTGCAGGCTGCGGGCCCCTTTATTATTAATGTACAAAAGTATCAACGAAACAAATACTACAAATATACGATAAAATCATGTTCAGTAGTGTAACGGACAAACTACTGTCTGTTTAAAGTCAAGGGGTTCAAGGTTTTAATCTCAGTCATGGAGATGTTTTTGTGAAAAAGGATATTACAAGAGGCCCAATGGGCCTGAATCGCTCACCTGGTATTAATCTCACAAATAATCTTTAAAGTGGACTAAAATACAGCTACAGGCAGAATATCAGTGTTTGACTCATAAGAACCTATTAAAAGATTTAAACATATGACGCCTGTGACCTTGAATGTCGAACAAGGACATAAGGTTGAACTGAGTTTTTAGTCTTCCAACCCAGCATGCTTCTGGCAAAATATCATTACCCTGGACCTTTTGGTTATACAGAACAAGTCATTTAAAGATGTAATCATATATTGACCACTGTGACCTTCGTATGGGCGAAGGTCATTCATTTGAAAAAACCTGGTAGTCCTTAATCCAGGCATGTTAATGGCCAATTACCATTACCCTTGGCCTTTTGCTTATTGTGAAGAGGTCGTTTTTAGGTTTTAAACATATTTGACCCCTGTGACCTTGGATATGAGCGAAGTTCATTCATTTGAACATCATCCAAGGCCTTTTGGTTATTGAGAAGAAGTTGTTTAAAGGTTTTTAACATGTTTGAACCCTGTGACCTTGAAAATAGATGAAGGTCATTCGTTTGAACAAACTTGGTAGCCCTTCATCCCAGCATGTTACTGGCCAAATAACATTATCCTTTCCCTCTTGGGTATTCAGAAGAAGTTGTTTAAAGATTTTAAACATATTTGATCCCTGTGACCTTGAAAATGGGTGATGGTCATTTGTTTGAAAAAAACTTGGTAGCCCTTCATTTCAGCATGTTACTGGCCAAATATCATCACCTGAGGCCTTTTGGTTATTCAGAATAAGTCGTTCAAAGATTTTAACATATTTGACCTATGTGACCTTGAAAATGGGTTAAGGTCATTTATTTTAACAAACCTGGTAGCTCTTTATCCCAGCATGTCACTGGCCAAATATCATCACCCTAGGCCTCTTGGTTCTTCAGAAGAAGTCATTCAAAGATTTTAACATATTTGACCCCTGTGACCTTGCAAATGGGTGAAGGTCATTCATTTGAACAAACTTGGTAGCCCTTTATCCCTGCATGTTACTGGCCAAATATCATCATTCTAGGCCTCTTGGTTATTCAGAAGTCATTAAAAGATTTTAACATATTTTACCCCTGTGACCTTGAAAATGAATGAAGGTCATTATTTGAATAAACTTGGTAGCCTTTCATCCCAGCATTTTACTGGCCAAATATGATCATCTTAGGCCTTTTGGTTACTGAGAAGAAGTTGTTTAAAGTAAAAAGTTGACGCCGGACGGGCGCTGGATGCCGGACGTTGCACCATGGCATAAGCTCACTAATGCCCTTCGGGCAGGTGAGCTTAAAATTAGAACTCTTCTTTGTTGGAGGATGAAATGTAATGCTAGACTTTCTACCTTAACTCATAGGATCGATGGATATAAATCATAATTGATTGTCGTAACTAAAATATTTTGTTTCTTTCATATTTGTAAGTAAATACAGTCTGTATAATATCATAATGTAATTAGTTTAATCACAAAACAAATATACCAAAAAAAAAACATGAGCTGGGATGAAACCTATCTAAGTACAAATTAGTGGCAGGTATATTGGCGACATTTCACTTTCTCAGACCAAGTGAGAAAATATAAAGATCTGAGTGTAAAGGCAGGTAAGCCTCCAGAACGTTTTCCAGATAATTCTAAAATTTAGAATTCATTAGGATTGACAGAATAAATTAAAAGTTGACTCAAAGAACCGTCCATTCAGGTGAGCTAAACAATCTCAACATACACACATATATAATTATACAGCATACACATGCCAGTAAATTAAATTTACATTTAGATTAGAAACATGCCTTAAAATTACAGACACAATTTAATTGAATCTAATTTCTAATTCAAGCCATTTTGAAAATTAAAATAACAATTTTGGAAACAATTAGATAGACGGAGTTTCAACGATTATAGACAAATAATTGTTCACAGAACTAAGTGTGAAACAAGCGTGCAGTGTATTAAATTACTTCTGCACTTTGAAAGAATACATATCCACCAACACTGAATGGGTATAACCCGGTTTCCCACGATTCCCTAAGGAGATTGAGGGTGTGACCGTTTACTGAAAGAGTCATGACATGAAATAATGGATTGGTAATTGTAAAATGTTTATCAATTTACACATAAATAACTTCACAGATCGAAGAAGACATGCATGAATTAAGTTTAGAATTAGTCAACATTACATACATGCCATCAAGTATACACCCACAGAAGGTAAACTGTTAAGTGAATGAATATATTAAGGACATGCAAGAAAAATCACTAAAAATTCCATTACTGAAAGTTATTTTAAAGTTATTTTCCCAAGAATATTATCTTATAATAGTCCCAATCAAGAAACGATGAATCTATAGTTGTTTATTTAGGGGTGTAAGCTAGCTCAGATTACATTAACCGTGACATACCTTAGATCTGAGATTGTCTGTAAGAAGTACTATTTCTGTTTAGCATGACAAAATACTTCTGTCGCGTCACGCCCCAATGAACCTCATAATATTCAAACTACCTGGGGACAATAACATTACCTATTTCAGATAAGGAAACAAATTACCTCTAAACTGTATCTCAATCACCATGTCAGCTTAACCTTTCTGTTGGTGAAATATGACCTAAACAGAAAACTGTCTGTTCATTGTATAATGCACTACTAAATATATTTTTTTCATACAGATTAAACAATTTTACCGTGATTGCCAATGAAGTACAATTTTCATTATGGCATATATTTTAAAATTTTGAGTTTTAGAAAATCCTTTTTTAATATTTATTAAGTTGACAAGTCTTTGCCTACAGTGTCGCTCGCCTCTATTGTAGTAGTACCGAATGCTAAAGGTAGGGCCATTGATTGGAAGGCTGCGCTCCACTGAACAAATAGAAGAGAATTAAATTTCGCTTTTGTAGTACTTGCTGTGTGTACACCCCTGTTTTCTGTATTATCTCATCCGGTGTAACTCTAATATTCTAGTGTCACAACTAAGGTAAACTTCGCTATGACTGGTGATACACTCAAGCAGATCCTCGCGGTAAGCTTCAAGGTACATACTCGCAGTAAACTCGGGTAGATTCTAAAGTGTATTTCCCAATGCCTTGCCTGCTCTATAGCTGGTCGTGATCAGGACCATGTGTTAGCTCTGGAAGCTAGGAGTGACTCGTTTCGCTTGACTGGAACTGTTTTATAGGAACCCAATAGTTTAATATATATAAACCAGTAATTACAGGTAGCATTACAGGTAACTTCACATCTGTAATAGGTGTGAACTGTGGCGGGGTAGACATATAAGGTGACGGGGTATAGACTGGCCAGCTTTAACACTGGATGTGTCGTACTACAGAGGAAAACATGACCAGTAATCCTTTGTCGTAGTGGGTTAATGCTGTGCAGTTCTAGTTCCGACTGGATTAATACCAACATGTTCCAAACATGGGAATGGATGACCAGACATCAGGCCACAACAGAAATATCTTCATATTAGCAGAGTAAGTATGGGTTGTATTATCATTATGTGATTTATTGTGATTAAGAAGTATCGTCAACGTCGGTTCTGGTAGTGGCTGGTTAAGCAATCAAACCAACACATTAAGTCTTGACAGTATATACATGTATATATAAACAGAAATGCATGGTTAGTCCAGAATAAACTCGCATCTGAGACAAAAATCACAAAATACAATATAAACATAATGCTGATTGCCATAATTATAGATTTAGATCAAATTTACACACTGTAAAAAGCCAATATTTTCATCTAATATTTTAAATAATTTTCAAAAAGTTTGTTTTCATATCAGGCACTTTAATTGGTTTCTGATAGACACTTCCAATACATCCTTGGTAATGTTACCATGAGAACGGCGGCCATTGTTTTATCCCATATCAAAACCTGTCTTTTGAAATGCTGTGTGCAAATTACAGCTGTAATAAGTGCCGAGACTTATATACACTGAAAAACCTTTATGGGAGTGTGGTGTGATTTTACAGTGAAATCTGGATACAGAACAAATCAAGGATTCTTAGTAACATACCCTTTCAGGTGTGAATGTGAGTGATGTCTACCTTGATGTTAGCAGGACTTTCATTTCATGTGGGAAACATGGACCTATAGTCATGTGAATTCAAAGTTACCTAAGGCAGCGTGTGATGGATGACAAAACTGTTACGGCCTACATTGTTACAAATTTAGATATATGTTTACCTTCAACTGAGGCGAAAGGTGAGAAAAGTTACCTTGTATAACACACCTTTAATGTAAATTCAGCAAAAAAGGAGTTAGCCACATAGAGTTTAAAGGTTTTGATATGTAAATGCAAATTGGTAAAAAATTATAAAGTTCCTGGAATTCATTAATTCTGTATATATTATCATGAAACCTAAACTGTTTTAAACATTTGTATAGATATTCAACCTGATAAATATGTAAAATATTGACAAAATTTCAACAGTGAATAAATTAAACATTCTGAACTGATTAAATAGTACACCCTGTTCTTGATCAAACCCGATAAGCAAACATTTCATAAATACTGAATAAATAAATACAAGGAAGATTCTATGAATCATTCATTGGTCTCCCACGTATGTGACTGTCACAAAAGATTCACAAATTAGTCACTGTCGTACAGGGGTGAAACGCCTAAAGTCACTGACATACAGGGGTCTAACACCAGTCACTGTTGTACAGGGGTGAAACGCCTAAAGTCACTGTCATACAGTGGTCTAACACCAGTCACTGTCGTACAGGGGTGAAACGGCTAAAGTCACTGTCATACAGGGTCTAACACCAGTCACTGTCATACAGGGTCTAACACCAGTCACTGTCATACAGGGGTCTAACACCAGTCATTGTCACACAGGGGTCTAGTACCAGTCTCTGTCGTACAGGTGTGAAATGCCTAAAGTCACTGTCATACAGGGTCTAACACCAGTCACTGACATACAGGGGTCTAACACCAGTCACTGTTGTACAGGGTCTAACACCAGTCACTGTCATACAGGGGTCTAACCCCAGTCACTGTCATACAGGGGTCTAACACCAGTCGCTGTCATACAGGGGTCTAACACCAGTCACTGTCATACATGGGTCTAACACCAGTCAATGTCATACAGGGTCTAACACCAGTCATTGTCATACAGGGTCTAACAACAGTCACTGTCATACAGGGGTCTAACACCAGTCACTGTCATTCAGGGTCTACCACCAGTGGCTGTCATACAGGGGTCTAAAACCAGTCACTGTCATACATGGGTCTACCACCAGTCACTGTCATACAGCAGTCTAACACCAGTCATTGTCACACACGGGTCTAACATCAGTCCCTGTCATACAGGGGTTTAACACCAGTCACTGTCATTCAGGGTCTAACACCAGTGTCTGTCATACAGGGGTCTAAAACCAGTCACTGTCATACAGGGGTCTAACACCAGTCGCTGTCATACAGGGGTCTAACACCAGTCACTGCCATACATGGGTCTAACACCAGTCACTGTCATACGGCAGTCTAACACCAGTCATTGTCACACACGGGTCTAACATCAGTCACTGTCATACAGGGGTTTAACACCAGTCACTGTCATTCAGGGTCTAACACCAGTGACTGTCATACAGGGCATACAGGGTCTAACAACAGTCACTGTCATACAGGGGCCTAACACCAGTCACTGTCATTCAGGGACTAACACCAGTGGCTGTCATACAGGGGTCTAACACCAGTCACTGCCATACATGGGTCTAACACCAGTCACTGTCATACAGAAGTCTAACACCAGTCATTGTCACACACGGGTCTAACATCAGTCCCTGTCATACAGGGGTTTAACACCAGTCACTGTCATTCAGGGTCTAACACCAGTCACTGTCATTCAGGGTCTAACACCAGTGGCTGTCATACAGGGGTCTAACACCAGTCACTGTTATACATGGGTCTAACACCAGTCACTGTCATACAGGGTCTAACACCAGTCATTGTCATACGGGGTCTAACAACAGTCACTGTCATACAGGGGCCTAACACCAGTCACTGTCATACAGGGGCCTAACACCAGTCACTGTCATTCAGGGACTAACACCAGTGGCTGTCATACAGGGGTCTAACACCAGTCACTGCCATACATGGGTCTAACACCAGTCACTGTCATACGGCAGTCTAACACCAGTCATTGTCACACACGGGTCTAACATCAGTCCCTGTCATACAGGGGTTTAACACCAGTCACTGTCGTACAGGAGTTTAACACCAGTCACTGTCACACAGGGGTCTAACACCAGTCACTGTCGTACAGGGGGGAAACGCCTAAAGTCACTGTCATACAGGGTCTAACACCAGTCATTGTCATACGGGGTCTAACAACAGTCACTGTCATACAGGGGTCTACCACCAGTCACTGTCATTCAGGGTCTAACACCAGTCACTGTCATACAGGGTCTAACACCAGTCACTGTCAAACAGGGTCTAACACCAGTCACTGTCATTCAGGGTCTAACACCAGTCACTGTCATTCAGGGTCTAACACCAGTGGCTGTCATACAGGGGTCTAAAACCAGTCACTGTCATACATGGGTCTAACACCAGTCACTGTCATACATGGGTATATCACCAGTCACTGTCATACAGGCTAACACCAGTGGCTGTCATACAGGGGTCTAACACCAGTCATTGTCATACAGGGGTCTAACATCAGTCAATGTCATACAGGGTCTAACACCAGTCACTTTCATACAGGGTCAAACACCAGTCATTGTCATACAGGGTCTAACAACGGTCACTGTCATACAGGGGTCTAACACCTGTCACTGTCATACAGGGGTCTAACACCAGTCAATGTCATACCGGGGTCTAACACCAGTCACTGTCATTCAGGGGCTAACACCAGTCACTGTCATTCAGGGTCTACCACCAGTGGCTGTCATACAGGGGTCTAAAACCAGTCACTGTCATACATGGGTCTAACGCCAGTCACTGTCATACAGCAGTCTAACACCAGTCATTGTCACACACCGGTATATCACCAGTCACTGTCATACAGGGGTCTAACATCAGTCAATGTCATACAGGGTCTAACACCAGTCACTGTCCTACAGGGGGTCTAACACCAGTCACTGTCATACACCGGTATATCACCAGTCACTGTCATACAGGCTAACACCAGTGGCTGTCATACAGGGGTCTAACACCAGTCATTGTGGTACAGGGGTCTAGCACCAGTCACTGTCATACAGGAGTCTATCACCAGTCACTGTCATACAGGGGTCTAGCACCAGTCACTGTCATACAGGGAGTAACACCAGTCACTGTCATACAGGGGTCTAACGCCAGTCATTGCCATACAGGGGTCTAACACCATCTAACACCAGTCACTGTCATACAGGGGTGTAACACCAGTCACTGTCCTACAGGGGCCTAACACCAGTCCCTGTCATACAGGGTCTATTACCAGTCACTGTCATACTGGAGTCACTGTCATACAGGGTCTATTACCAGTCACTGTCACTAACACCAGTCAATGTCATACAGGGTCTAACACCAGTCACTTTCATACAGGGTCAAACACCAGTCATTGTCATACAGGGTCTAACACCAGTCACTTTCATACAGGGTCAAACACCAGTCATTGTCATACAGGGTCTAACAACGGTCACTGTCATACAGGGGTCTAACACCCGTCACTGTCATACAGGGTCTAACACCAGTCACTTTCATACAGGGTCAAACACCAGTCATTGTCATACAGGGTCTAACAACGGTCACTGTCATACAGGGGTCTAACACCCGTCACTGTCATACAGGGTCTAACACCAGTCACTTTCATACAGGGTCAAACACCAGTCATTGTCATACAGGGTCTAACAACGGTCACTGTCATACAGGGGTCTAACACCATTCACTGTCATACAGGGGTCTAACACCATTCACTGTCATACAGGGGTCTAACACCAGTCATTGTGGTACAGGGGTCTAGCACCAGTCACTGTCATACAGGAGTCTATCACCAGTCACTGTCATACAGGGTCTAACCCCAGTCACTGTCATACAGGGTCTAACAGCAGTCACTGACATACAGGGGTCTAACACCAGTCACTGCCAGTCACTGTTGTACAGGGTCTAACACCAGTCACTGTCAAACAGGGTCTAACACCATTCACTGTCATACAGGGGTCTAACACCAGTCATTGTCATACAGGGGTCTAACATTGTCATGAAGGGGTCTAACACCAGTCACTGTCATACAAGGGTCTAACACCAGTCACTGTCATTCAGGGTCTACCACCAGTGGCTGTCATACAGGGGTCTAACACCAGTCATTGTCATACAGGGGTCTAACATTGTCATGAAGGGGTCTAACACCAGTCACTGTCATACAGCAGTCTAACACCAGTCATTGTCACACACCGGTATATCACCAGTCACTGTCATACAGGCTAACACCAGTGGCTGTCATACAGGGGTCTAACACCAGTCACTGTCATACAGGGTCTATTACCAGTCACTGTCATACTGGAGTCTAACACCAGTCACTGTCATACAGGGGTCTAACACCAGTCACTGTCCTACAGGGGTCTAACACCAGTCACTGTCATACAGGGGTCTAACACCAGTCATTGTCATACAGGGGTCTAACATCAGTCACTGTCATACAGGGGTCTAACATCAGTCACTGTCACACAGGGGTCTAACACCAGTCACTGTCATACAGGGTCTAACATCAGTCACTGTCTTACAGGGGTCTAGCAACAGTCACTGACGTACAGGGGTCTAACACCAGTCATTATCATACAGGGTCTATTACCAGTCACTGTCATACAGGGGTCTAACACCAGTCATTGTGGTACAGGGGTCTAGCACCAGTCACTCATACAGGGTGTAACAACAGTCACTGTCATACAGGGGTCTAACATCAGTCACTGTCATACAGGAGTCTAACACCAGTCACTGTCCTACAGGGGTCTAACACCAGTCACTGTCCTACAGGGGTCTAACACCAGTCACTCTCGTACAGGGGTCTAGCACCAGTCACTGTCATACAGGGGTTTAACACCAGTCACAATCATACAGGGTCTATCACCAGTGGCTGTCATACAGGGGTCTAACACCAGTCACTGTCATATAGGGGTCTATCACCAGTCACTGTCACACAGGGGTCTAACATCAGTCACTGACTTACAGGGGTCTAGCATCAGTCAATGACATACAGGAATTTAACACCAGTTACTGTCACACAGGGGTCTAACATCAGTCAATGACATACAGGAATCTAACACCAGTCACTGTCATACAGGGGTCTAACACCAGTCACTGTCATACAGGGGTCTAACACCAGTCATTGCCATACAGGGGTCTAACACCAGTCACTGTCGTACAGGGTCTAACACCAGTCACTGTCGTACAGGGTCTTACACCAGTCACTGTCGTACAGGGTCTTACACCAGTCATTGTCATACAGGGGTTTAACACCAGTCACTGTCATACAGGGGTCTAACACCAGTCACTGTCACACAGGGGTCTAACACCAGTCACTGTCATACAGGGGTCTAACACCAGTCACTGTCATACAGGGGTCTAACACCAGTCACTGTCATACAGGGGTCTAACACCAGTCACTGTCATACAGGGTCTAACACCAGTCACTGGCACACAGTGATCTAACACCAGTCACTGTCATAAAGGGGTCTAACACCAGTCACTGTCATACAGGGGTCTAACACCAGTCACTGTCATACAGGGGTCTAACACCAGTCACTGTCATACAGGGGTCTAACACCAGTCACTGTCATACAGGGGTCTAACACCAGTCACTGTCATACAGGGGTCTAACACCAGTCACTGTCATACAGGGGTCTAACACCAGTCACTGTCATACAGGGGTCTAACACCAGTCACTGTCATACAGGGGTCTAACACCAGTCACTGTCATACAGGGGTCTAACACCAGTCACTGTCATACAGGGGTCTAACACCAGTCACTGTCATACAGGGGTCTAACACCAGTCACTGTCATACAGGGGTCTAACACCAGTCACTGTCATACAGGGGTCTAACACCAGTCACTGTCATACAGGGGTCTAACACCAGTCACTGTCATACAGGGGTCTAACACCAGTCACTGTCATACAGGGGTCTAACACCAGTCACTGTCATACAGGGGTCTAACACCAGTCACTGTCATACAGGGGTCTAACACCAGTCACTGTCATACAGGGGTCTAACACCAGTCACTGTCATACAGGGGTCTAACACCAGTCACTGTCATACAGGGGTCTAACACCAGTCACTGTCATACAGGGGTCTAACACCAGTCACTGTCATACAGGGGTCTAACACCAGTCACTGTCATACAGGGGTCTAACACCAGTCACTGTCATACAGGGGTCTAACACCAGTCACTGTCATACAGGGGTCTAACACCAGTCACTGTCATACAGGGGTCTAACACCAGTCACTGTCATACAGGGGTCTAACACCAGTCACTGTCATACAGGGGTCTAACACCAGTCACTGTCATACAGGGGTCTAACACCAGTCACTGTCATACAGGGGTCTAACACCAGTCACTGTCATACAGGGGTCTAACACCAGTCACTGTCATACAGGGGTCTAACACCAGTCACTGTCATACAGGGGTCTAACACCAGTCACTGTCATACAGGGGTCTAACACCAGTCACTGTCATACAGGGGTCTAACACCAGTCACTGTCATACAGGGGTCTAACACCAGTCACTGTCATACAGGGGTCTAACACCAGTCACTGTCATACAGGGGTCTAACACCAGTCACTGTCATACAGGGGTCTAACACCAGTCACTGTCATACAGGGGTCTAACACCAGTCACTGTCATACAGGGGTCTAACACCAGTCACTGTCATACAGGGGTCTAACACCAGTCACTGTCATACAGGGGTCTAACACCAGTCACTGTCATACAGGGGTCTAACACCAGTCACTGTCATACAGGGGTCTAACACCAGTCACTGTCATACAGGGGTCTAACACCAGTCACTGTCATACAGGGGTCTAACACCAGTCACTGTCATACAGGGGTCTAACACCAGTCACTGTCATACAGGGGTCTAACACCAGTCACTGTCATACAGGGGTCTAACACCAGTCACTGTCATACAGGGGTCTAACACCAGTCACTGTCATACAGGGGTCTAACACCAGTCACTGTCATACAGGGGTCTAACACCAGTCACTGTCATACAGGGGTCTAACACCAGTCACTGTCATACAGGGTCTATTACCAGTCACTGTCATACAGGAGTCTAACACCAGTCACTGTCATACAGGGGTCTAACACCAGTCACTGTCCTACAGGGGTCTAACACCAGTCACTGTCATACAGGGGTCTAACACCAGTCATTGTCATACAGGGGTCTAACATCAGTCACTGTCATACAGGGGTCTAACATCAGTCACTGTCACACAGGGGTCTAACACCAGTCACTGTCATACAGGGTCTAACATCAGTCACTGTCTTACAGGGGTCTAGCAACAGTCACTGACGTACAGGGGTCTAACACCAGTCATTATCATACAGGGTCTATTACCAGTCACTGTCATACAGGGGTCTAACACCAGTCATTGTGGTACAGGGGTCTAGCACCAGTCACTCATACAGGGTGTAACAACAGTCACTGTCATACAGGGGTCTAACATCAGTCACTGTCATACAGGAGTCTAACACCAGTCACTGTCCTACAGGGGTCTAACACCAGTCACTGTCCTACAGGGGTCTAACACCAGTCACTCTCGTACAGGGGTCTAGCACCAGTCACTGTCATACAGGGGTTTAACACCAGTCACAATCATACAGGGTCTATCACCAGTGACTGTCATACAGGGGTCTAACACCAGTCACTGTCATATAGGGGTCTATCACCAGTCACTGTCACACAGGGGTCTAACATCAGTCACTGACTTACAGGGGTCTAGCATCAGTCAATGACATACAGGAATTTAACACCAGTTACTGTCACACAGGGGTCTAACATCAGTCAATGACATACAGGAATCTAACACTACTCACTGTCATACAGGGGACTAACACCAGTCACTGTCGTACATAAGTTTAACACCAGTCGCTGTCATACAGGGGTCTACTAACACCAGTGGCTGTCATACAGGGGTTTAACACCAGTCACAATCATACAGGGTCTATTCCCAGTCACTGTCATATAGGGGTCTATCGCCAGTCACTGTCACAGAGGGGACTAACATCAGTCACTGTCATATAGGGGCCTATCACCAGTCACTGTCACACAGGGTCTAACTCCAGTCACTGTCATAGAGGGGTCTAGCACCAGTGACTGTCACACAGGGGGCTAACATCAGTCACTGTCACACAGGGTCTAACTCCAGTCACTGTCATAGAGGGGTCTAGCACCAGTGACTGTCATACAGGGGTCGGACACCAGTCACTCTCATACAGGGGTCTAACACCAGTGACTGTCATACAGGGGTCTAACACCAGTCACTCTCGTACAGGGGTCTAGAACCAGTCACTGTCATACAGGGGTCTAACACCAGTCACTCTCGTACAGGGGTCTAGAACCAGTCACTGTCATACAGGGGTCTATCACCAGTCACTGTCACACAGGGGTCTAACATCAGTCACTGACTTACAGGGGTCTAGCATCAGTCAATGACATACAGGAATCTAACACCAGTCTATGTCACACAGGGGTCTAACATCAGTCACTGACTTACAGGGGTCTAGCATCAGTCAATGACATACACGAATCTAACACCAGTCACTGTCACACAGGGGTCTAACACCAGTCACTGTCATACATTGATCTAACTCCAGTCAATGTCATACAGGGTCTAACACCAGTCACTGTCATACAGGGTCTAACACCAGTCACTGTCCTACAGGGGTCTAACACCATTCACTGTCATACAGGGGTCTAACACCAGTGGCTGTCATACAGGGGTCTAACACCAGTCACTGTCATACAGGGTCTAACACCAGTCACTGTCATACAGGGGTCTAACCCTAGTCACTGTCCTACAGGGGTCTAACACCATTCAATGTCATACATGGGTCTAACACCAGTGGCTGTCATACAGGGGTCTAACACCAGTCACTGTCATACATGGGTCTAACACCAGTC
Organism: Mizuhopecten yessoensis; assembly: GCF_002113885.1. Classification (NCBI taxonomy): domain Eukaryota; kingdom Metazoa; phylum Mollusca; class Bivalvia; order Pectinida; family Pectinidae; genus Mizuhopecten; species Mizuhopecten yessoensis. The sequence continues at coordinate 275,878 of NW_018408648.1, forward strand.
AATGTCATACAGGGTCTAACACCAGTCACTGTCATACAGGAGTCTAACACCAGTCACTGTCACACATGGGTCTAACATCAGTCACTGTCATACAGGGGTTTAACACCAGTCACTGTCATACAGGAGTCTAACACCAGCCACTGTCACACATGGGTCTAACATCAGTCACTGTCATACCGGGGTTTAACACCAGTCACTGTCGTACAGAAGTTTAACACCAGTCACTGTCACACAGGGGTTGTCATACAGGAGTCTAACACCAGTCACTGTCATACAGGGGTCACACTGTCGTCACTGTCACACACGGGTCTAACATCAGTCACTGTCATACAGGGGTCTATCACCGGTCACTGTCACACAGGGTCTAACACCAGTCACTGTCATACAGGGGTCTAACACCAGACACTGTCATACAGGGGTCTAACACCAGTCATTGCCATACAGGGGTCTAACCCCAGTCACTGTCGTACAGGGTCTTACACCAGTCATTGTCATACAGGGGCTTTACACCAGTCACTGTCATACAGGGGTCTTACACCAGTCACTGTCATACAGGGTCTAACACCAGTCACTTTCATACAGGGGTCTAACACCAGTCACTGTCATACAGGCTCTTACACCAGTCATTGTCATACAGGGGCTTTACACCAGTCACTGTCATACAGGGGTCTAACCCCAGTCACTGTCATACAGGGTCTAACCCCAGTCACTGTCATACAGGGGTCTAACACCAGTCCCTGTCATACATGGTCTTACACCAGTCATTTTCATACAGGGGCCTAACCCCAGTCACTGTCATACAGGGCTCTAACACCAGTCACTGTCATACAGGCGTCTAACACCAGTCACTGTCATACAGGGTCTAACACCAGTCACTTTCATACAGGGGTCTAACACCAGTCACTGTCATACATGTCATTCAGGGTCTAACACCAGTGACTGTCATACAGGGGTCTAACACCAGTCACTGTCTTACATGGTCTTACACCAGTCATTGTCATACAGGGGATTAACACCAGTCACTGTCATACAGGGCTCTAACACCAGTCACTGTCATACATGGTCTAACAACAGTCACTGTCATACATGGGTCTAACACCAGTCACTGTCATACAGGGTCAAACACCAGTCACTGTCATACAGGGCTCTAACACCAGTCACTGTCATACAGGGGTCTAAAACCAGTCACTGTCATACAGGGTCTAACACCAGTCCCTTTCATACAGGGGTCTAACACCAGTCACTGTCATACATGTCATTCAGGGTCTAACACCAGTGACTGTCATACAGGGGTCTAACACCAGTCACTGTCCTACAGGGGTGTAACACCAGTCACTGTCCTACAGGGGTCTAACACCAGTCACTGTCATACATGTCATTCAGGGTCTAACACCAGTGACTGTCATACAGGGGTCTAACACCAGTCACTGTCATACAGGGTCTTACACCAGTCATTGTCATACAGGGGCTTTACACCAGTCACTGTCATACAGGGGTCTAACACCAGTCACTGTCATACAGGGTCTTACACCAGTCATTGTCATACAGGGGTTTAACACCAGTCACTGTCATACTGTGATCTAGATATTTTCCTGCTGTCTTTACTTTTAATTTTGATGTGAAGCCTCCTGGACAGTTTTCCCACATACTAACTTCAGAAATGGTCCAATGTTATACAACAGCCTTATATGCAATACTTCTTTTTAATCAGAATAGCTTCAAGACAAAACTAGACGTAAGTTTATATGTAATATTACCTTCTGTCGACATTTAAGGAAGGTGTCACATTTGCCATAAAGTTTTAAATACACTGCTGAACTGGGTGATGTCCCCTATACACATCCAATCATCTTGCCTTCCTTATCAGAATAAAAATAAATTGGCAACCTCAAACTTAATATGCATGCCTATTAAGACATTGAGTGAGTAACGATTTTGTATCCTACGTACTGAGAAAGGCTTGAAATATTGATAGAAAAAAACATTTCATAAGCAGATTATGTATAGAAATATATAAAGAGCTTAGGTCTATTGAATTCTGACTCTGGTTCAAGGCGAAATATTTTAATTTAAAGTAGATTTCATAAACATGAGAAATTGTCAATAGTATGTATCTTTTCAACCATTAGAAAACTGCTGATGCAAAAGGCTTTGATCAACAGAACTATGTATACATATATCTAACAAGAGGCCAAGGGGGCCTGTATCGCTTACCTGGTTATTTAAGCAATCATGGCACAATATTTACATTTGCTCTGTAATGCCAATTTGTAACCACTTCAGACATGTAGGGTAAGAACTTGGAAGCGTTACTATGGAGACTTTATAATTCATAAAGAATTAAGGTTGTTACTATTACTATCACATTAGTTGGGTTGGAGATAAAAAGTATGTGATGGCTGTTCATTTGTCGAATTGTCTATATAAACAATACTAAACTTAACCCCCTCCCCAAAGGCAAATAAGGGACCTGGGGCACTTGAAAATCACAAAGTACATAAACCACTCGAAGGCCTTTACAACTATGAGTAGTATTTGATACTAACATTTCTGGAACTGCAGAAGAAGATTTTTGAAATTCGCTTCATTTTTCACCCCTAACTCAGCCCCCTAGGGGGTCAGACTAATAAATATTACACCAGCAGACCTCCCTCCCCTAACAAGTATTTCTGTCAAATATGAGCAAATTCCGTTCGTAACATTGGAAGATTTATTAGTATTGCCTATTATGTCTATTTCATATATAAACTATACTAGGAGACATGAAAATCACAATTTTTATAAACCACCCAAAGGCCTTTACAACTATGAGTAGTATTTGGTTTTAGCATTTCTGGAAATGGAGAAGAAGATTTTTTTGATTTTTTTCTACATTTTCCCCTTTTTGGCCTCTAACTAAACCCCCTAGGGGGCCACACCCTTATGTCATAAATCCATTGAGCCCCTGGTCCCAAGGATGCTTCATATCAAATTTAGTTAAAATCCAATCAGTCGTTCAGGAGATAAAGGCTTTTTTTTAAAGGGAAAAGTTTTGGGTAGGTGAGCTAAAAATAAAATATAACATTAAACCTTTCTTTTACACCAATTATTAGACAAGTTATTTGAACTTAAATTTTTCACTCGTTGGCCAGAATGTTAGTGTGTGGGTGTCTTATTGCGAGAGAAAACAGGGGTACCCAGAGTAAACCCACAAGGTCAGGCAGCTATTTATATGACACCATAACTAAAATGTCACGTCTGATTGGTGAATTGAACCCCGGCTGCCTTGTTGAAAGGCAAGTGTGTTATCCGCTGCACCACCCAACCACATAGATTTTACTGTAGTTCATTTACCCACAATCCTTGTCTCCAATTGTTGGAAATCGTTATCAATATAATAAGTATCAATTACATATCACATATGACCCAACAACATCCCCCATCCCCTTGTATTAGTATATCTCAAACCTTTTTCTGGTCCACTTTTACCCATATATCTATGATAATTTGTTGAAAGCATTCACAGGTAATTTTTAAATACAGCTGAGATTCTTTAAAAGAGCCAACAATTAGATCTAGTTGTCACCCTTTTTAATCCAGCAAGTACAGACTGGATATTTTCTCTACAAAACTCTTCCAGTAAAATCCTGCCATCTCATGGTACCGTACACATATATATATATATATATATAGTTTAAGTCTTGCTGGAAACACAGACAGCTGGATCATTGAAAAACTACATTTACCATCAATATTATAAGGAGATATAGTGTGTAAATACAGGCTTCAATATAAACACCTATCAAATTTTATTTTGTCGACACAACTACTTACAAGTGTTAATAATTAATGTCTTCGTACAATTGTATACATGTACCACTAAATATGAAAATCAACATGTTTCGCCCCTGGCATCTTAATTACACTGTAGATAAGGCAATATCTGCAGTAATCTTCAGACACACTTCAACAACAAATAGAAATTCCTTTCTATATACAACAGTGCTGGTCTAACCAAAGCCTACAGCTAAATACGGGATCTAAAAATAAAGAACAGGTTTGTTCAACAAGTTATATTTAACGTCTGGCAACAGTGTCAGTTTACTGAGCATAGTCAACTGACCACAACATTGTTTCGTTTCCTTTAATCATAACATATATTGAGAACTGCTATGTAAACATTATTGAATAATGTTCATATTCGATACATATTTTCCAAATTAATAGCAAAGGTTATTTTGATACATTTTTAACCTGATCTTTAAAAGGTTAAATGATGATAAAAAGTCATTAAAAATTGTCTATGAAGCTGTTAATGCTTTGATATTTTAAATTAAAAAGAAAACTTAGAAGGTAAATAGAGTGTAGGTAAAAACTAGCCAGGTATATAAACTTTAGTCAGATTATAAACACTCCCAAAAAACACTCCCATGCTGCATACAAATGAGTGATGGAAACTGAGCACTTCAGGTGAACATAAATGTTATTTTCACAGGAGTTAAGTTACAAGTTTCTGACACTAAATCTGTCTCAGAAGTTGACAACTAACATGTGGCTTTGCTACAGCCTTTTTACATAGATTTTAACGAGTTAAAAAGCCATAGACATGCAGAACTAAAAAAAATATTTTTCACTTTGAAATATTTTGTTCAAATGTGGTTAAGTTGGGCTTTATATAAACTTACCATAAATACATGTACAACTGAAAGTGTCAATTCTGAATAATATCTAAATTTTGACTTATTTTTCTTTTGCATACCGGTAATCAAACATTTACATAATTATGCATAACAGAAGATGTCACCACTGTTGGAGTTCAAAACACATTAGTAAGATCAGATGAGTACATAATTAGCTTGTTTAAAATAAGCCCGGATCCTCTTAAATTTTAGTAAGATTTTAAGGATATTGAAGGAATTTTCTATGATTTGATAAATTTGTTATTCTTCAATATTCTCATTTTAAGCTTTCCTTAAATAATTGGCAAAATAATGAAACATTTCTTTCCAGCTACATTGTATAATGTGAGAGTGCTGGGAAATTGTGTAACACATACAGCTAGGAAGCCTCCCTATACTCTGTTAATTAAGGAACAGGCTGTCCGACTACAACAGGCATATAACACTAGAGAGTTACACTGTACTCTTTTATACATATAGTTGTTACCTCCCCTTAATTTTGTTGTGCATATTACTGCAGTGGATTTTTGGCTAGGATACTACTGCTTATCAGGTAGATCAATTAGAGTGACCATACTGCTGTATCTGAGGTTGAATCTTAGTCTCAGGCCCGAGTTGCACTTTTACTTTTAGACCAATAGGCTACTGATCTTTCATTCTATTTCATCTTAATTACCTTTCAGAAAACTTCCACTTCTTATGAGTTCCTTGCCAGAAATGATTTATTAAAGCAGCTATTTTTTATAATAACCAGCAAAAAAGTTTCCGATCCATAGTTACAATTGTTGGCAGTGGAACGGAGATCCTGAAGTAATATTACTTCTAGGCATTCTAGCTGCTAGCTGGCATGCAATGTTATCACTGCACAATATTCCCAGGCCTGGTGTCTATAATTGTTCATTGATTACCCAGTATAGTGCAGAATATATATGTCCTCCCCCACCTTATCAACCGATATATTACAATGTCATAGCCCTCCAGGTTACAGAAAAACACCATTCCGACGGATCGCTGTCATTAACAATGCATGTGCTTAGATGAATCAATAACAATCACCTAAATTTATGGTTGCAGGACCAGCGTAGCGTGGGATATTCCACAATAATCACAGAGAAACTATTCAGCTGTTTAAATGTTAAATGTCACTTGTAAGTTAAGCGATAAGAAGTCACCACGTAATGATTGTGTCTGTGATTACACCTTAACTCATCCACCCCTGAAGACACATCTGAACTCTTCCAATTCAAAGGTTGGAATAGTTCATTATGATATTTCAGGGGTGAATGGGTAAACAAACTTAAACTTACCACTACTATTAGCAAACACCTTTAATTTTGAAAGCTTTTTGTAGCTTTTCAAAGAATATTATCTTTCAGTTGTTTAATCTCAACTTTTTGCTTCAAACAACTGAAAAAGTAGATTTGAATTTGGGGTGTCAACACTTTTGCTAGAAACCATATATACAGTTGTACTCTGAACTTTTTGCTCCAAACAGCTGAAAAAATAGATTTGAATTTGGGGTGTCAACACTTTTGCTAGAAACCATATATACAGTTGTACTCTGAACTTTTTGCTTCAAACAGCTGAAAAAGTAGATTTGAATTTGATGTTGGATCGAAGATATCATGCAGAGTCCTAGAAATTCTGAGGCAGACTCCAGGCTGTAGGTGCTTTGATATTTTATAAACTAGAAACAATTATGAAAGCAATTTGAAACTTCATACACCAAGGCTACCATACAGATATGTAAAGACATGAAATATAGATGCATAGACAGAGGGCCGGGTACAAAAACTTAACCTTCTTAAAACTGTGTTATTAGTACATGTACTAGGTTTCTATGATTTTGTTCCATTATATCAGGATGAACATTTTCGAAAAGACAAAAAATATTCCTCAACATTTGTGATATTTCTTATAAGGAAGTGACCATGTTGGAATATATGACAAATATATGTGTTTTCTTTTTGAATTATTTAAGATGCTCAATACGGCCGGGATGCATTTTTAAGGATTATACTCTGGAGATCCCATTTTTCCCCCAGGGTCTTAGTGTGATAATATATTCATCTACACATTTTTTTTCAAAATAGAGATTTCCAAATATTTATGTAGCGCTACTGTACATGTAGACTGTTAAGAAAAACATTCCACTGATGATTTCTTTCTTTGTTTCAGTTGAAGACAATGAGATGCAAGGTACAAGGTGACCAGAAGAACCATAGTTGAGCGAGGACAGATTATAACGACTTAAAAAAATGCAGCCAGTAGGAAGATATGAACAAACAAATGCCAGAATGGCACGTTATCGTCAATCCCATAATTCCTATGAAGAGGAAGATCCCAACAGTCCACGATCCATGAACAGCGAGCTATTTCAGGATCTGGATGTTCATATCACCCATCTTGATTCTGTGTCACAAAACAACTTGGGTTTTAATTTTCAAGAAACAGAGCAAGTGCATCACCATTACATACAAAACAAGGCATTTCAGGACACAGAAGAAGTGCGCCGACATTACATACAGAACAACAGTAATGGCAATAACAAGAGTCCACGTGGAGCGAAATTTCGCACGGAGTCGTCATCTGCCAAGGCTAAACTTGCCAAGATCATCACAGTGCCAGGGGCTGAAGATCCAAACCATTTAAAGTACCAACCTTCTACTCCGAAGACTGGTGAAAATCATAAAGGAGGACAATCCATCAAGGGCCCTGTTCAAGGTATACCGGTACCCCAGGGGACCGTAAGGGGAGTACCAGTATCCCCGAGGACAATGAAGGCTGTTCCTCACTCCCATGGGACAGTGCAAGCAAGTGCCACCTATCCAGGAAGTATGCGTGGTTATCCAAAGACCAATGGTCATTTAACGCAGAGCCGACGCAGAACCCCCAGTGCCGAGACCAAGACTGGTTCTATAGCATTTCGCAGACAACGGCCAGAACGAAAAGAATATTATGTCACACAATTCGACATAGAATTTGACAAACATGAACGCCACCGATTTCTACCAGGAGAGGAGCTCACTGGGAAGATAATATTTGACGTAAGTAACGAAATGGACATTCGTTTTATTGAACTATTGATAATTGGCCAGACCACAGCAACTCTTGTACAGCCGGAGTCTGGTGTATCGACCACAAAACGAGACGTGTTTCTTAGTAAACGCTCTTACATCATTGGTTCCCCTGACGGACGTTGGACATCACTCGTCACCCCGGGACACTATGTCTCCAATTTCCGTTTACAGTTGCCTGAAGGCATCCCCACATCCATCACTTATCAGGACAAAATCAACGGCTTCAACATGGAAACCACGTACCTTGTGAAAGCCCGGATTTGTGATGATGTAGGGTCGTCATCCTCAGCACGAAGTACACACTCCATGAACAATTTTGTCAAAGTGTTGGTATCACGCAAACAAGTGTTCCATGTAAAAAGACCTTTTGACATTCATTCTGTTCCTATGGCGATGACGCCTGTGAACCATGTTGAAGATGTTCCCATAACATGCTCTGTGTTCTCGGTTAAGGAACCTGCAAACATTCACATGTCTCTGGATCGGTCCTGCTTTCTTGCCGGTGACGACATAAAAATCCACCTCGAGACCGAAAACCGCTATGCAAATAGAATTAAAAAGATTACATGTGTTCTGAGGCAGACAGTTACTGTCAAAGGAGTCCGCTCCAAAGCCCAATTCAACATCGCCAATGTTGAAGAGAAATATCCGGAGGGCACCATCACAAAGACAAACAAGAGTAACATCATTTTCTATGACATCCATCTCCCAACCCACACAAACTTTTTACCTAGTGTCATGCCTGGATGTCGTCTCGCAACAATTCGCTACAGCCTCATTATGGGTGTCAGTTTCAAGACATGTGGCGGAAAGCTCGTGCTGGACATCCCGATAAATCTCGGCCCTTGTACTGATCCTGTACGCCTAGACAAGACTAATTCGGTCCCCTTCTTCAATCGGCCACTTCGGTTCCCATACTTCTCCCCACATTCGAATGGGACTGCCAATGGAGACGTACCCCAAGTCCTGAAGAGCCCCAAGTCAGGGCCACCAATAACATCCAAGTTCTCATACGGAGCATGTTCTAGCCGATTCTGCTGTTGTTGGGGAGACAACACATTGATATGAATTTCTTCAATAAACATGAAATCAATTTTTAATTATCACGAACCTTACCTGGATTAGTGTTTCGTTTTTCAAGATTTTATTCAAGGGATCACCAAAGTATCAATCAAGCTTTCAAAGTCTGCTTAAATATTTTATAAATTTTCACAAAATGTCTTTTTTGGAAAGAATACATTGCATTGCATTTGATGTATACGGATATATATATATATATATAAATATAAAGCTCTATATAATTTACTGAACGTTGTTAACATAAATATATTTATACATTAGTGACATAAATTAATTGCCCGCTTTTTAAGATGTACCAAGCTTTCTTCAGCTACCAGTGAATAATTCATTAAATCAAATTTATTTAAAATATGTATAGAAAATTGAGTACTTTTGAATCTATTCATTTGAAGGCGATTTTATTGAATCTCAGGACATTTCCCATATCTGTTCAGTAATAAGTCTGAGTCTGGTAACAGGTCCATGTTGTGTAGATATTACAAAGACCAACGCCCATACTGTGAGTCAGAGATAACGCATATGTCACTTGACTTATTGCAGGACAAACTAAATAATTAACCCTTTCACCCATATGTAGCTTCAGTCAACTCTACCATGCATTGATCTGGTTGAGTCCATTATGGTCTACAGTTATGAAAGGGTTAAGCACCCCTATGTAACTTCAGTAAACTCTACCATGCATTGATCTGGTTGAGTCCACCATGGACTACAGTTATGAAAGGGTTAAGATTACTGTATACATTTTTGCCAAGTCAAATTTTCGCCCATGGACAAAATACCCATTTTCAACCAATATTGAACTTGCCCTTCACATTTAGTTGCTATGTATATTATGTTGTTTACAAATGTTCGCTGTGATGATAAATCCTCCCTCATTATGGAGGGTGAAAAAGGTGAAAATTAAACTCAGCGAAAAATTGGTACATTTGTATACAGTATAACGGCTACATTGATTCAATTTTCCTGTAATGCATCAAAGTTTATTAATTTTATGAAACCTGATACAGCCAGGTCTGAGTATATTAATTAACCGTTTCACCACTGTAGACCATAAATGGACTCATCAAGATCAATGCATGGCAGACTCTACTAAAGTTACATAGGGGTGAAAGGGTTAAATATCTTGGAACTATGACTGGACATGCAGTATACATGAAATATATCTTATGTTCCTTATTCTGATGACACAGTGGGTAATCCTACATATGAGACCTGCAAAAAAATGATATAGGTGCACGTGTATATTCATTCTGAAGTAAACACAGTTAGTAGTCATGTGACATAACAGTACAAACAGTCATGGAGAGGGATATAGATATTATTTAGTACTCATCTTAGGTTCACAAGGTTCAATTAAGCTTGCAACAATCTTGCAGGGACTATATAGCTTGCTGAAAGTTTCAGAAACAAATCCCTCGCAAGCTTGCAACACAGATTCATTTATGGCTTTACTAGTTTATTAAGCTTGCTGCAATTTCAAAGGGACTAGCTCGCTGTAAGCTTGCAGGATGAAGTTGCTGCAATACTTTACAAGCTGGTTACTTCCTTGCTGCAAGCTTGCAGCAAAGTTCAATTACCAGCTTGCTGCAAGGTTCCAATTTCTTGCTTGCAGATTAATCTTGTACAAAAGGAAAATGCAAGCTTCCCATTTCTGTTTGGGATGTTATTGGTACTCATTACCTATAAGTTTGACTCTATAAATAATTGTGAAATACAGTAAAAAAAAAATCACTCAAAACTATATTGAAGCAATATTATAGGTATATGAAATAATGCACTTTATATTTTCCATATATTTGAATATTATTTTTCACATTCTTAATTAGTAAATTAATTTCTAATCTGTGTATCATTTAAAATCTCAGCAATAAAATACAATGTTAATTCAGTCTTATGAACACTAATAATGATATTTTTTGGCAGAAAGTTAAAAAAGGTAAAAAAAAATAATTAAAAAATCAAGTGGTGTATAATCTACATAAAATTACAGAATTTATCATCATTTGTTCAACATACTTTACGTACATGATATAGTTAATTGGTAGGGGAGTAGACCAATACACATTATTTACCATTCTGGATACACATATCAAGGAGGTTATTTGAAACTGAACACATTGGATTTGTGTGTGTATGCAAACTGGTCATTTTCTTTAAGAAATGGTGGTGACTACGGTATCTGTCTGCGCTTCATGTCGCTCCACATACAAACACAGCCATTAATCTGATGATTCTTAATAAAATAAAGTATAATCTGACACACTTTAGTTATTCTTAAGATTGATCACAATGTACCTGGTATATGTATGTGCACATATAAATAAAAAAGAAAACGAATTGTGTCCTGATTTTTTTCTCTCTGCTACTTGATGGATATCACCTGTACACAGTGATATACACTGTACACTCACATAAAATTTGTCCTACTATGAAAGCAAATCTAATAATTTACTAAATGAAATATAAGTGATATGCAAGGTCTTCAGTGGGGCCAGGAATGTTGATTCATAAACAAAACAAAATCACAGCTGCAGATATTATTCTTGTGTATCAGTAATTCACAACAAAAAGGAATTAGTCACAAAAATAATGGACTTACAGCTGGTACTCTTGTCTGAATACAATAATTTTCCTAATAGTTTAGTTAAGTGCTCTGTGTCCTAAGGCTAACAGCAGGTACATTGAGCCAAACAGTACATAGGCATGAGGACTAAATTCCCTGTTTATCAGCTACAAGAATTACCATAAAATGCATGATTATATATTAGTCTGACCAGTGGCTATCTTGCTGTATTTCTGACCAGTGGCTAACTTACTGTATTTCTTACTAGTGTCTATATTGCTTTATTTCTGACCAGTGGCTATCTTAATTACTGTATTTCTGACCAGTAGCTATCTTACTGTATTTCTGACCAGTGGTTATCTTGCTGTATTTCTGACCAATGGCTATCTTACTCTATTTCTGACCAGTGGCTATCTTACTGTATTTCTGACCAGTAGATATCTTACTCTATTTCTGACCAGTGGCTATCTTACTCTATTTCTGACCAGTGGCTATCTTACTGTATTTCTGACCAGTAGATATCTTACTCTATTTCTGACCAGTGGCTATCTTACTCTATTTCTGACCAGTGGCTATCTTACTGTATTTCTGACCAGTAGATATCTTACTCTATTTCTGACCAGTGGCTATCTTACTCTATTTCTGACCAGTGGCTATCTTACTGTATTTCTGACCAGTAGATATCTTACTCTATTTCTGACCAGTGGCTATCTTACTCTATTTCTGACCAGTGGCTATCTTACTGTATTTCTGACCAGTGGATATATTGTTGTTTTTCTGATCAGTGGATATCTTGCTGTATTTCTGACCCGTGGCTATCTTGCTGTACTATGTACTAAAATAAGTTAAATTAAGCAACAGACAAAAATTATCACCACCCTGGGCCTTTTGGTTATTTAGAAAAAAATATGTTTATATTAGCATTTGATCCCTGTGACCTTGAAAGGTGATTCAGATCATATTTGAACAAACTTTAGCCCTTCATCCCAGCATGCTGCTGACCAGATACCATCACCCTAGTTTTTTTTAGTACTGAGAAGAAGTTGTTCAAACATTTTAACATATTTCACCTGTGTGAACTAGAAAGTGGGCTAAGGTCATTTATTTGAACAAAATTGGAGCTTTTTCTCCCAGCATTTCCCCCCCAGACTTTTTGGTTAATCAGAGGAAGTTGTTAACACATTTGACCACTGTGACTTTGAAAATCTGTTAAGGTCATTCATTTCAACAATTTTTGTAACCCTTCATCCCTGCATGCTACTGGCAAAATATCAGCACCCTGGGCTTTCAGTTATTAAGAAAAAATATTTGAGATATTTAACACATTTGACCCTAGTGACCTTCAAAGTAGGTCAATAATTATAAACTTTGTAGCCCTTCATCCCATTATGCTACAGGCCAAATTCAGAAGAAATTGTTTAAAGATCTTAATATATTTGAACCCTGTGACCTTAAAATGGGCCAGTTGAGCTAAAAATCTATCTCTTTGCATTTCACTTCAACAGAAAAGTAAAGAGAAGCATATTTGAAAAGAATAACAAAGGTATGGCATTCCGTTTTGAATTGTAAAGGAACAATAGAGTATATTGTGGGTAGGAATGTTATACAATTTGAAATTCACTCAACCAGAACAGTTAGACAAACAGTAACAGCAATTAAAATATATCATCCAGAATACTCAAAGTCTCATCAAGTAAAACACATTGTACTTGTATAGAAGATAAGATTTTCTGGCACTGTTCCAATATATATCTAGGTACATTTCTCTCAAAGTGGGTTTAAACTCGCCATTAAATATAAACCTTAATAGCACAGTTTATGTGATCAGCATGTTTGAATATCTTAAAAGACGCCACAGTACACAAAATAGCACAAAAAACAGTAGTTACAGCCTTTATAATGCACTCAATCACTTTTACTCTCAAATTTGTCAGTGGGGGGAAAGCAAAATTAATCCACATGAAATATATTGTCATTGGTTTTCTACGTACATGGCAAAGTGTGAGCAATAAAATGGTCTTTAATTCCAGGAAGAAGTAGTCAAGAATAGTAGAAGAGTATAAAACTCGATATCACTCCTATGTGTTGTAAAACGAGACATCTCAACCAGAGATAAAGATTATTTAACTTGAGTATATGTAACTTTGCTGAAACCTGGCACATCCTTAAATGACCATAGCTGTTAATAGGACGTAAAACTCAATTAAACAAACCAAACTTTGCTGAGTGAAAATCTTTAATAAACCTTATCTCAATTGTTCAGATTTCTATGTCCGCATCACACAGGACTAAACAAGCATTTGTAATGGTGAACCCAATGCACATCACTGGTACTGCTGTGTAAGGTGATGACAGGATGGTGACATCTTTAGATATTAAAAAAATAATAATAATAATAATTTGAGGTTCTTATATACTGCTTTATCACAACCTAGTTTGTAGGTCGTCTCAAAGCAGTTCACAAATTATTATCCGTGGTTATAGGACCTTTGCAACCAGCCAATATCTTTCTCAACTCCCTGGGGAGCATACAGCCGGTGCTGCCATTTCGGCGCTAACAGCTAGCATTCAACAATTCTAGCGCTGCCCAACCACGTACTCATTTACAGCTGAGTAGACTGGAACAAACGGAGTAAAGTATCTTGCTCTAAGATACAACACATTGCCGTGCCGTGACTCGAACCCGCAACCCTTTGGTCACGAGCCTGGCATCCTACCACTAGACTACCGTGCCTCCACAATAGAAAATATCATGCTGTGTGAGCTGTCTTTCCCTCACTTAGTAAAGATGTTTTTCTGAATTTTCCTAGCTAAAATGGGAGTGCAACTGTGAAGTTAGGTTATAACCAATACATATATTTGATGGTTACTTATTTCACCTTGACCTAAAAGTAAAGGTGATGTTGACCAATATCAAGTACATGCTATACAGCACAATGTTCTTTTGGTGATGCAGAAAATTTTGTGATTTATCGAGACATCTTTAAAGGTAGAAGAAATATAAAAGACTGCACTTATCAAATTTCCCTTTCACCTATAGAGATGAAGGTCACAGTGACCTAATTACTATACACTTCTGTGGGTGACGCAGATACAACCTAAGTTTCATCAAGACAGGTGACCATTAATGATGCATTATTCACACCTTCAGGGGACGACAAAGTTACTGTTCATTCAAGTTTTATTCTGATTTCATTGATGGTAAACAGCTAGCCTGGACAATATTCTGCTGAAAATATGCTCTTATTTGATTTTTGATCTTGAAATGAAGGTCACATGAGGTGCATCCTCGATATCCAGAGGTTACGCTCACTTTCACTCTCTGTACCCCTGGAATATGTCATAGCAAAATTGAAGGCACGAAGATAGCTGTTTGATTGGTCTCAGGTGAAAAAAACTGAACAATCGCTACTTCAAAGCCTGTCAATTTTTACCGTTACGTGACCGCAAGATTCTTTTGATGTACATCAAAGGATCGAACTAGTCTTCTCGTCTCGTCCACAAGGTGCTGCATATTGAGTCTTCAATTTTGCTATGACATATTTCAGGGGTGTAGAGAGCGAAAGTGAGCGTAAACCCTGAATATCGAGGATGACAGAGGTGAATCTGATTCAGGTATTCATAAAATTTCATAAAGATGTCTTTTAGGGTTGAAAAGCTACTGCACAGACAAGATTGCATAAGAAGAAATCAAACCACTCGGAAGAAGAACTGTGTTAATAGACTATGTCTCCCTTTATTTTAGGGGGATGCATAATAAGGGTCAAATAAGAATATAAATATAAACTTGATTTATTTTACAACATTTGTGAAACAAATTACTTCAACTTGCATTAATCACTCTTGTTGACCCGGATGTTAGCTCATGGGGGCTTAATGCAGGGGGAAACTTGAGTATATGGAGAAAAGTCAGAAAACCTTCATGGTCGGGCAGCTGACCCCATACCTTTTCATGCAGGTTCGGGGAGTGGAACCTCAGCCATCTTGTTAAAAGGCGAATGTGTTATCCATTGAACCACCTAACCACTACGTGTGGTGTAGCAGATAACACTATAATTATAAATTTTGATGCAAGTACTACCTCTGCTGAACACAAGCAACTGAAGTGTAGAGAAAGCTATCACGAAAGAGACAACTTAAGTGATACTATATGTTTTTGAACATTGTACAAAGGGAGACAATCCACTCTATAGAATCATAGAAACATTGTACACTTTTAATTAGTTGATCAGAGGGCCGGGAGTGCCACCATTTACATGGAACTGTGCTATTGTGATTTCTGATAAATGGTATTTTGATCCTTTTTCCAACAATTTCTTCATTTTTTTATGGGAACGACATAAAAACAGATATACCTACAGTATGGCATTTTCAAGACATTTACCAACACTTCTAGTTAAAGCAGGGAAAAGAAAATGATACTGGAAAATGGTAAGAAAAACATTAAAACAACTTACTCAAAATATACTCATGACGCTTGGAAGAATTGCCCTACAAATTGATGATCATTCTAATACATTTACATTTGCTCTGCATTGCCACTATATAACACTACTAGCAGAAATGCATTTCATTTGAGTATGAAAGCAAAAACTCTCGTGACGTTACACGTGGTTTACTTATGACGTCATAGATTTAAACCTTGTTCAATGAGAGTCTTGTTGCTTCGCCTCGAATAACATGGACAATGCCCCCATGTCAAACGCTCAAATGATTACGGTTAATTTATAATTGGCGCCAATGTCGTTTAAAGGACGATGCATATACAGGGCGCAGTTAATAAATAAATTATTATGAACAAATAAATTAAATTAAACTGTTCTTTAGTAGAAATGTAAATATATGGATTGAACTGCGTTTTTGAAATTTTCATGCCGGTATGCCGTTCGATCCCTATAAAATTACCATTCTTTAATCTTAACGTAACAGAGGTGATTATTTTTTCAAAGCCTCTGCTAGGAGTCGAACCCGGGCTGTCTGGTTTACTAGTCTTACGGTCTATCGAATGAGCTGAAGAGAAATTCTCCCTAGCCGAGTCGGTAAGGAATTCCAATTGGTTAGTATTTTCCAGGGTGACATAAATCTACAAAATGATGACTTTTTTTTTCTTACTTTTTTTTTTGTATGTGACATTACCAGGTACACAAGGACAGCAATTTTCTGACAAACTGATTATATAGTAATAAATGCTTAATATTTTCTCAATGAACCTCTCATGAATTTTATTTTTGCATTCATAATTTCATTCATGCATCTGTACGTGTACTTTATGTACATATTTCATGAACCTATAATTGCAATTTAGTTACAGGTATTTGCATACTCCAAATCATTCAATGCCTCACTAGCCATGATAACTATAATTAGCCATTTTAGCATGAGCTTCAGACCATATGCTTTGGACCTCAATTCTAAGATTTGAATATATTACCTGCAGCAGGGTAAAATTGACTTCATGTCAAACACAATGTTAGGTCAGACACCATGATATGGCTACAATATCAGCAATGTCTTTTCTTAAAAAACAGTCAGAATTAAGGAAACAGTTTCTGTAGATTGCATCCAATATCCAGAATAAACATATGGAAATTGTGTGTAGGAATTCAAATAATTAATCCCTCTTTTAAGAGTCAGATATTTGATGGGTAAGCTGTGACAAAAACTGTAAAAAAAAATCTTGTTTCCATAATTTTATATTGGAAATATCTTACATTTCCATTTTATGGTTACTGCTATATTTTTTGTGTTTTTTTTTCTGTTGATACTGTGATTTCACATGCTATAAACTAAGGATTGAAAATGGATTAAAAATATTGTCTCAGTGTCTGACTTAAGTTCACATTTTATGCATCCATCCATCTTATGGCTGAACTTAAAAAGTTGTTGGATTTCCCATTATGGAATGATAGTGGGCTTCAGTGTCGGAATGGATAAGGCGTCTGACCATCTACAGTCACTAGCCCTTTGGGATGGCACGATTTACCCAAAAAGACCCCTAACCCCTCAAAAGACCCCAAATACACCCAAAGAACACCCTAAAAACATCCAGATAAGCTTAAGACCACAAAAAAAACACAAACGACACTAAAAATAATATTCAGTTAATATTTTAATGTAGTAACCTAATTTTCTGCATCAACTGTCAACTCCTCCAATCGAAATTACGAGAGTATGTTATATGTGAAAACGCAAAATAGATTGAAATAATCAGAACCTTAAAAAAACAAGTACAAATTTAACACATCAAACAATATCCTCTTAACAGCAAATGCACTTATCAAATCAAAATAAACATAGGCTACCTATGTCAAATAATGTGGAAAGAGTGAGAAAAATACAATTTTATATAACAAATATCGATCTTCTGTGAAGAGGCAAACGTGTAAACTTGTTTGCAGGGGAAGTAACTCAGATACATATAGTTAATATTACTCACGTCACTATAACTATCCAATTAACGGGAAACATCATTATGTTACATAACGTCAGGTAGCAGAAATATAAATACCTATGTATAGTTAATGTTTTTGTGTGTTTTGGGGGTATTTTTGGGTATTTTTGGGGTATTTTTGGGTAAATCGTGCTGCTGCTCTACCACTGGGTCGAGGGTTCAAGGCCCTACATGCCCGGGACTGAACATTGCCTTGTACTGTCTGTAGGTTGAAGGTTTCTCTACAGGCGCTCTGGTTAACATCCACCACCAAAACCTGGCACTTCCTTAAATGGCCATAGCTGTTAGTAGGACGTTAAAAAATCTCAAACACATTGTGGAATGTTATGATGAAACCTTCCAAAGAGTTCTAAGCCTATAAATTAAAGATAATTTCTTGTCTCTGTCTGACAATGTCCCTTCCAATGCTTAATCGCAGGAGTTTTACGTCTGTACAAAAATAAACAAAACCGAATCAACTTCTGTGATTTAATACCGCTGTGGCTATCTCAATGGAACAGTTGCCAGACCTACCATCAGTTCACTATCAGGTTGGGGAAAACCACCAACTTGCGTATAATACGCAAACTCGCCTTTTATACGCCAGTTGCAGTATGGATTTGTTACTAAAAATAACCCAAATCGCTTTAAGAGTAACTTTTGCAAGATATTATTAAAAATCGCATTAATTTACGACAAGGTAAATTATATTTTGCTACAAGATGTTTACTGAAAGCATTGCTTAGAAACTTGATGTAACTTTACCGGAAATATTGCATCTATTTTTGGTACTTTCCCACAGGCAAATAAAGTTTATTTTTGCATTTGTATTATGTTTCATGACTGAATAAATGCGACTTTGACAAACAATTTGAAAAAGTTTAGATTAAAGTGATTTTGGCTATTTTTAGTAGCAAATCCATACCCCTTTTGGCCTATAATAGGCGAGTTTGCGTATTATACGCAAGTTAGTGGTTTTCCCCGACCTGGCTGGAAATACGGAGTGATGTCGATGTTGCTGTGAGCTGTTATGCAATCAATCAGTGATATTTTCAGTTCAGCTGTTTGTCAGATTGTCCTGGCTTTCTCTCACTCTGACAACTGCGGCTACAACATCATTCATCCAATTCCCGATACATGTATTGTACTTTAGGGAAGAGAATTAGATTATTAAAAAAGACTCGATACGATATTTTTTATCTGCTTCCGAGTTCCCAGTAACCCTATCAAATTTTGACAGAGAATTAAAAAAATATCAAAATGTAATTACCGTTCTTTTGAAAACTCCATTCTTGACTTGTGGACACCCCTAACACCATGTACATCTAGTTAAGAAGCTGATAACATTTCTGTATGGCGAAAGACTTTGGACTGTTGGACGAGGAACTCTTGTTATGGGCGCCGCCATTGTTGTTGATACTTAGGTCATTTCTAAATCCGGATATTGACTCTGTACCTCAAATCCGGTATTTATGTCGTGGGTTTATTTTTGAATGCAATCTCTAAAATGCAGTTGAATGTTAAGTTAAAATCTGTGAGTAAACATAAAAATAGTTTTAACGAAAGAAAAAAAAGGTTTTTTTTAGCTAACTTGAAAGCTCCAAGACCCCAGATTTTAATTTTCCTTAATTATAACCAACTTAATTTATATGTAATTTGAATGTATTGTCAGACGTAGTATTGTTTAAATTTATACTTAAGTCATTGATGCAATGGACATGGCTTAATCGAAAGAAAATCGTCAGAATGAATTACTAATTATGTGGTTATATTCCAACCCCTTATATAGTACTTTCATACCAACTTTAACCATATTAGTTATGCCACCATATTTTATCGCCACGTGGTTTGGCTTTATTTTGTTTAACGTCCTATCGTGTGTTGTGTATGCGTGCTAGGGTGTGTGTGTGTGTGTGTGTGTGTGCTGGGTTTACAGAAGGCAGGGTGTGTTGGTGTATCGCCTCCTTGTGATAGCGCGTAACTGATGCCTACTTGTTAGTGCTATCTCACTGAAATATCATGCCAAAGGCACCCATCACAGCATTCCACCCGATCACATTATACTGACAACGGGTTACCAGTTGTTGCTATTCCCCTAAATGCTGCATGTGAAGCAGGGAATAACAACTACCATTTTTAAGGACTTTGGTATGTCCCGGCCTGGGGGCAGAACCCAGGCTGCCTTCCTCATCTGGGCGAACGTTCAATATTAAAGCCAAAAATGAATCGTTGCTAAGCAAGGTGCTAGGAAATAAAAGGTAGTTAGAAGTAGAAATATATAGATACCAAATATTGCAATGGGTTCATCAGATTTATTTCGGTCGCTTTTGTGTCCCAAGTAGAGGGCATAAAAGGAAATCCACAATTCTGCCGGGGGTTCCCTCATTAGTCGCCTCTTACGATGCATATATAACATATACTGCCTTACTGGCAAGCTAGCTTTTCCAGTGATGCGGTATAACCCGGCGAACTAGTTTAGCAACGTCGAGCGTGGTCAGTTGCTTTTAACTGTGGTCTTAGTGACTGGCATCATATGATTGGGACTGTTTTTAAAGGGAAATGTAAACCAGTTGTGAAAGAAAAGAGGAAATTTAGATGTTTTAAATATTTTGATGAAAAAACTTTCAGTGATGATATAAGTAAAATCCCTTTCCATGCAACTTATGCTTTTGATGGTATTTATTGGGCCCATGAAAAACTTATCACTGATATTATTGATGAACATCCTCTTGTAAAAGAAAAAGTTGTAAAGCAAAAAAAGTGTCCATTTTTTAATTCAAACTTGCGTAAAGCTTTGTATAAGACACGTATGCTTTTTAACAAATATATTGGTTGCAAATCAGCCTCTAATTGGGAGGCATTTCGTAACCATAGAAATTATGTGTCTAAAGGCCCACCATTAAACCATTTTTATCAAATAAGGGCTCTGCACAATGCAATATGTAATTTTAAAGGAAAAATGGCGAAAATGAGGCCATCATCAGTGACCAAAAAGTGGTCAGCAATGTTTTTATTATTTTTAACGTAAATGTTGCTTCTAATATTTGCGGAAGTCCTGGAGGGACATTTTTAGTTACCACTTATTTATTATTACTTTTTTGTTATTCCTTATTTGTTATTATTTAGTTGAACTTTGATTCATTTTTAAACTTTGAAGCTCATTTTTTCTGAAATTTGTAGGAAAGCCTCAATGCAATTGTCCATTTTAAAGCAAATTGGGAGTATTTTTGAACCAAACAAGGTAGACTTGTAATTCATAATTCTTTTATTGTTTCAAATTTTAACTACTGTTCTTTAGTCTGGCACTCTTGTTCCATGAAGAGTGTCAGAAAGCTAGAAAAGATACAAGAAAGAGCTTTAGATTTATGCAAAATGATCACAACTCATCATTCAGACACTTACTCAGTATTACCAACAGCGACAGGCTTCATGTAAGGCATCTAATGGATATCGGTTGTGAGGTTTTTTAGAATTATAAACAAAATGTCTCCTGAAAATAATTATTCATAACCTTGTAAATATTAAGATGTCTAATTATGACTACATGAAAGAAAACACTGCAGAGGTGTCCAGGGTCAACACTGAAGTATGGGCATAAATCGTTTTCTTTTGAGGCCGCCCGGTTGTGGCAGTCTTCCGAAAAGTTGAAAATTTCAAAGAATTCAGGAGGCTGATCCATTCCTGGGATGGCCCCATCTGCCTTTGCAATATCTGCAAAATGCGATACTTCATACTGTGCCCCGATTACCTCTGCCACCTGACATTTTGAATTGTGTGATACTTTTATTATCTTATTTGATTTCGTATATGTTTTAATTCTATTCTATATTTTTGCAGCATCTTATTTGTATTTTAATGTTACATATTCTAAAATATATTTTTTTACAAAACTTGATACATTTTGTTAATTGATTTCGGTATCGTTTTTTAATTCAATTCTTTGCTATATTAGCATTGTATGTATATTCCACTTCATAGTGTTTTAATCCTAAGTCCTAAGTAATTCTTGTGTGATATACAAGTATTCATTCACTATTAACTATGTCTTTTATTTACTTATTCTGAATACTACTTATCTGTGATCACATTTAATGCTTTTCACATAATAACACTATTTTTATATATCTATTGTTTCAATGGGGTCATATCCCGGGGGTCTTTGTAGGTAGGGGACTCTCAATCACCTAGGAACCTGGGATATGATACTTTCTTTTTCTGCGATAATTTTTACTGCTTTTTATTTACATATATATGTGATTATCTCCCTTTACTCGTAATATAATGTGTTATTGTTATTTTACATATGTTTGTCGTAATAATAGCTCTCACGATTTTATGTTCCTTGTTTACCTGTATGCGACGTTTAAAAAGGTGTCTTGTGTCTTGTATTCTTGTTGTATGGTGGTCTTTTAGTCCCGGAGGTTTGTAGCCTCAACGGCCACAGTTATATCTCTAGAAATATGAGTAGCGACATGGTTCCTAGCAATTAACCAGTGCTCCTCTAACTTTGAAATTAATAAATGAAGGGGTTTTATCACGGAATTATGCTATCTTAGTCCGTGGTTTTATGAATATCACCTTCTGTTTCAACTGTAGTTTAGACAAATGTGGGTTGGCCCCTACCATCCCCGATGAGTCCTAGAAGGACGAAACAGTTGTATGATGCAGTGTAATTCATTTTTGGCCTACTGTATATCACCCATTGCTTATGGTGTGATCACCAGTGTAAGTGTTACGCTCGTCTTGTAATGGCGATGAAAATGTATAACAGTATTAAGATGTATGTCAATCCTTAAATACAAAAACATGAAGCACAACGTATCAACTATTCCGTCTTTGCGTATTGCAGAGTTATCTTCTCTTTGGAGCAGGTATTGATTGTTACGTCACTTGTTTGTGAGAGTAACGTCATCAATTTTTGAGAAAACGACGTAATTTTCCGCACAAACCAATGACGTAACAATCACTACCTGCTCCCAAGAGAAGATAACTCTGCAATACTCACAGACGGAATACATTGATAATGACAGTTACAACTAATCCACACACACCTCGTCTGGAGGCGATTATATTTATTCAGCATCAGTGTCTGATTTAACAATGTCAACAATACTAGTGTGGTGAGAGGAGTAATGCTGACATGTTTGGTAAGTACAATGCACATAATATGCGGACAAGATAATCATATGAATGATTAAGTTGAAATGCAATTTTTTAAACAAAAGTCATAAATTGTAACATGAAACTGTCTACAATGTTTCAATAACATCCATTGGAGTACAATTCACATCGACAATTATATCTTTTTTTCTGGTTTATATTAATCCGAACAAGAAGGTTAAACAAACCCTGAATAAGTTGTAAATTGTAAATATATAAAATGTTAACAATATACGCATGTTCGAGGTTAAATTCGGTAAGCAAGTATTTTGAGAATAAATAAAAGCTGTTGCCAGTTGAAGGCGCTTTATGTATAAGTAAGACATCATTTTCTGTCAGTAATTGGCCCTATCCACCATTTAAGACGAGAGGAAAAAACGACCAATGAAATAATGTAGTTTATAGAAAATATGGACAGCCTACAAAATCTATTATTGATGAAATTTTGAATGAAAAATATTCTTAAAACATATGAAATATTTCTTATGTTCCAGAAATCTGTTTTTGATTATCACAAAACAACATGAAAAGAAAATCCTATTTTTACTACTAAAATATTGAAACTGAAATAAAATTGAGCCGTTAAAATAATGTGGATAAAAAAGATCTAAAGCATCTTTTGGTACGCACAAGTCTTGAATAGATTGAAGACCATAACATCAATATACTTATTTATCAAACTGGATCTTGTTTGCGATTCCATCCATCTTATTTTTGTTATCAAAACAGTGCACAATATTGACGATATTTCTTAATGTATAGTAGCTGCTGTCTTTTAAACTGTTTGGAGGTCATTGAGCCATATTTAATAATAATTATTATATACTGACATTAAAGGTTTAACTGAACCTTAAAGTAAGATATTATAATTGAAAGATGTGATGAAAATAAACATGAAACAACATAAACGTATATACAAGTATCAGGTTTAACTGATTAGAACAAACAAAAAAGCGAAAAGGAATAAAAACTTTATGATTAAATATCAAAATATATGAAAAAAGACAAAAAAGCATATTGCAGAATATTGAATGAAGCTTTTAAGCGATAATGTTTTTATGCATTCAAATCACAGGTGACTGGACAATCAGGTTCATGTCAGTGGCCAATTAATCGTAAACTTAACGAGCAATCGTATATCATAGGTGTTTGTATGAGATATATTGTTAATTGAATTAAAAATGTTATTGGCTAATTACAATCTGCCAGATACAGGAATAAACTTTTTCACTTATATTCTTCGGTGACCCCTGTTCATTGATCAATTTTAGACAGATTTGCAGGTTATGAGAACTGAAATCTAGTGACTCATCTGATTTCGGCTCACACCGCGGCCAGCCGCCGTATACTATCTAGGCATATTCTTTGTGCTTGGAGACATAACACATACATAAAATAGAAACATACAGAACAATCAGGAAATAATTGAAGATAATTTAGAATGTATATACCCTTTATAGGAATTTCATTAAAACTGTGCCATTTAAGAAAAAAATGCATTTCTGTTATGATCGTATTTAACCAGCGAAATTGATATCTGTTTTGACAATAATATCATGTGGTTGTGATGATGAGAAATTTTCTGTTATCCATCAGTATTCACTGGTACTTGTGGTATATGAAGAAAAAATAGCAAAACTAGAGATCTGGGAACCCTATCTGCTTAACAATGAGTTTCGTCGTAACATGTCTTTGCTTCAGTGTTTTCATTGATATGCATTTCCCCTGCATAGATATCCCAAAATTGGTCAGATGTAGATGTTGTTGGTTCCATTTGCCTGTGGTATTGTACCAGCGGTACATCACAGCCTTCCATAGAAACCTGAATGGAAACTCCGCCATCGTTTCCAGTTTCTGAACGAAATTGTTCCGATGAGTTATCGCTGTGCGAGACTTCTTCGTTGATATCTGATGCACAATCTAACGGCTGTACTTTATCTGTGTCGATGACATTATTAGTCTGAAAATAAATAGCAATAAGTTAGATAAGAGTATGATTGTATGTTCGAAATTCATTCACCACTTGTTCACATATATTATCTTGTTTGTATAAAATTATGAACAAAATCGTTTATATTTTAAGTGTTTAGTAATGACATACTGATTTGAAATATGTCTATACGTAATAAGTAAGTATAAATAGGTTAAGGTATATTGTTATTGAATATTGCACTATTACTAGGCGTATTTATAACCTACTAAAACACATATCGATGTTTTTGCCTTTTAATTAAGATTTACCTGTCCGGAGTATATATGTTTTTGTCTTAAAATGTCAAATCGACTAGCAATTTTTAACCCCAAAAGTAATACTGTATTAAGACCTTACCTAAATAAGTGTTACAATATTTATCAGGTGTATACCTCAGTAGTATATATTCAAACATGCACTCCTTCAATTTCAGCAGATAATTGACGAAGGATTGAATATTGAACATTCTTCTTAACGTTTCGGGATGTTCTCGCATTAAATTGCCACACTAGAAACGTAAAACTTACCTTTAAACCAGAACTGTTAGATTTGATGATGAAACAGACACACACAAACACTAAGACGCTGACCGCCATTAAGATAGGTGCAACGATCAGAGAGACAGCAGTAGGCGATATGCAATGCTTCTTTGTCGTATCAAGGACGGTATTTTCGGGGCATTGGTTTACACATTGGTTATCATAAACAAGAAGATCGTTCGATTCATAGCATTTTGATTTCAGTATACAGGATGTATTATTGTATACCATTGACAAAGCCGTGCACTTTTTAACACACATAAAATTAAATATTTCGCTTCTGAATGGATGCGATGCCGGACATTGATGAACACAAGTGTTGTCTTCTGTATATAACATACTATCACAAACCATGACACATTTCAGTCCATCAGTAAATCTTGAAGCAGGACATTTTGTGTGGCATTCTGTATCCTTATTATTAAAGAGTTTTGTTTCTGTGAATTGGTGTGTTGCTGGGCACTTTTCAACACATTCTTTGTTAACAAAATAGCTATCACATGTGGTCACACATTCAAAGTTCTTAATAAATTGACTGTCTAGACACGCTTTTCTACAAATCTTTCCTTTAAGAGACTGTTCAAAAAAGCTGTACTCGGGTGGACAAGAGAATGAATTAATGCATATATTATTCACGATAGCGTTATGGTTAGAACAAGAGGGCACACAAGTTGCATTTTCCTGGACATAGCGATCTATGCATGTGCTTCCACAAATGTTTGCTTTTGGTAATGGTGAAGACAAGTTCACGTCTTTTGGACATGCTTTAGTGCACTCATTATTTACCAGAAAACGTGAATCTGATGGACACGTCTGAACACATGTGTTGTTTGATATGACATCCGGTTGTGTGCAATTAAAAAGGCATTTTCTCGTTTGTGGGTCCAGGAGTTTGTGTATGCCATCACATTTATGCACACATGTTTGACCGATTGAATACGGATTAGATTTAGGACACTTTGGTATGCATTGATCTTCAAAAACAAACCGCGGTTTAAAACACGACTCTTCGCAACGGAACAAATTCTTACGTTTTGGGTACGCATTGTACAAAAAGCGAAACTTGTGTGATGAGGGACATCGGTGTAAACATGAACGGTTTCCATAGAAAGATGCAAGTGGCTCTGGGCATTCAATGTAGCATTTATTATCCAACTTATATGTGTTATCTGGACACCGACTGACACAGTGTTGAAGCCAAGTCCCATCTGCCTCCTCGTTGTAAATAAACATGTAAGATACCGGGCAATGTGTGACACATGTAAAGTTGTGTGACAATATTGGACAGTGATCAACACATTGATCATCCAAAGAGAACTGTTGATATTCTTTGCAACTAGACACGCATCGGAAGCCAGTTGATGATCCTGCTTTGACAGTATAGTTAAATCTGTGTGTCATTGGACACTCATCGACACATGTTTCATTGAAGTAACTCGTAAGCAAAGGACAGGTGTCAACGCATGTCATATTAAATTCCAGTTTTCCCGATTGTTCTCCTGTATTCTTGCAAGTGTCAACGCAATATACTGGATTCTGTCCATTTCGTTGCGTCGATGTATCGACGAAATGCAACGCATGTGTCAATGGGCATACGTGGTGACATGTTTCATTGTATATATATGCTGCTTGTCTAGGACAGATAAACACACAAGAACCGTCAAAACTGTAATAATCATTCGGACAACTCGCAAAACACCTTCGCTGAAAATTAAACCTGCTAACATCAGGACACTTTTCAACACACGTGTTATTATATGTGAACAGATTGGATGGACAGGTGCTACGGCACGTCATATTATACAGAATAGTGCCTGGGCTTTTACCTCGCTCCTCACATGAATTGACACAGTAGTTCAAAACAGAAAAACGATACTTTCTTGCTGTTAATGGGTGTGTTTCCGGGCACGTGTTTCGGCATTGCTCGTCGAAAAGATATTTAGCTTCTTCCGGACAGCGAAGGAGACAGGAACCGTGAAAATTCACATACGGATAATTACACCGAGGGAAACATTCCCCACGGAATAGATAATGTTTAGAAGGGCATGCGTCAACACATTCGTCCTTTAACACTTTATATCCAGAGGGGCAACTTCCCATGCATGTCATATTGAACATATATCTAGCATTAATTGGACAACTTTGTAGGCAGGATGTATCGTTAAATATAAAGGAATTTGTTGGACAAGCCGAAACGCATATCTGTTGATAAGTATATTTATGTTTTTCTGGACATTCTTTAACGCAAGTCCGATTAAAGATGTTCATTTCCGTAATACATCTGTGAACACATACAGTGCCATCTGTATAAGTTTGGTCAGGGCAGTAGGGTAGACACACAGGAGTTTTGTACGGGGGCAACCGCCTCGACAGGACATAGACAAAGGGCACATAATCTGGGCATTTTTGAACACATGACATATTCCAAAGAAAACTCAATTCTCTAGGGCATTGAATCTGACATTTACTTTCGTTGATATTTGTAAACATTGGGCATCTGTCCAAACAAAGGCTTGTATTCCAAACAGTAAATTCGTACTTGTTTTTCGGCAGGCAGGAATCTATGCAAGTCGCACTGGTTCTATACTTGCCTTGGGGGCATGTTTTAGTGCATTCAGATTCTGAAAGAACATATCCTGTAGAACAATTTGCAACGCACTTATTAGCTTCGATGAAAGGATACTCTTTAGGGCAATCTTCTACACACGTGTTGTTGAAAATGTATGGGCTTAATTTTGAGCAGGTATAAACACAGGAAAAGTCTTCAATCACAGTTCCCAATGGACAAGTAGTGTGGCATTGGTAGTTAACGCAAAACGGCCTCACATTTGGACAAAACCCTTTCTGACAAAGCAAATTTGCTCCAGCATTTTGGCGTTCAGATGATGCAGTTGTTTGAACTGTTTTCGAACAAACCCCAAACTTCGTTGCTTCATAACCATTCGGACAAAAGGTTAGACACAAATTTTCGAATAAAAATGGTGCGAATTCCGGACATTTCCTCGTGCAATTTGAGGCGAACTCAATTTGGAAGTCATTCGATGGACATTCTACTATAGTTTGACCGTTGTAATGAAAAAACATGCTGTCTGCTGACTCATCCAGGTTTTGCTGTGGAAATTCAAAAAAACATGTGTTATTTTGAGTTAAAAAATGGTTTTTCGACTCATCAACAGTCAACAATTGAAATGTTGATGTCTAAAACGTTCGATCAGGGCATCTATGTGCTACGCAAATAGTGCTGAGGTATTGCGGAATACTGATATTCTTAAATGCATTTTCATACTTGATGTTTGGATAAACTTTGATCAATGTGTGCCTAAATGAAGTTGCTAGAGCGATGCCACTGAATTATTTTGACAAACAGTACTTGACCGTTGTGTACACATTCTGATTGAAATACGATACGAAGTGAAGTCGCGAGAGCTATGAAACTGAATATCGGAGACATCAAAATATAATCAATCGCCACTACATAAGGTAATTTTCTGATCTCAAACTCGATGCAAAAAGGAACCTGTTAGATTTTGGGATACAACTTTCTCCCAACACCTGTAATTATATTAAGGCGAATGGCTAGGGAGACACTGTCGAACACATGTTGATTTGCAGGGACCCAGGTCAATCACCTATTATGATAGCATACAGTGGAATGCAATAAGCCTATTCTTTCTTCGAACCTGCACAGGCTGTCAGAAAAGGAAAAGAAATCTAGACAAACAGAAAAATACCATGAGCCCTCAATAACACCGAATTGTCCTTCTGTATTACAGTCTTTCCGAAAAGAGATAAATAATAAGGATATGGGCTTACTTCGTTTATATTTGTTTCCAAACTTCGAAAGGATTGCCAGTTCTACTAGTTGCTGAACCAAGCTTTTTTCAAAATTTACTGCCATTTTTTGTACAAACACTCAGGGTTACAGACTATTTGTTACACTGTATAATAAAGAAGTGGATGAGTGTGAAGAGATTTAACGTTTGTTTCATTAATAATTAAAAAACAGGAGAATAACAAATGACAAAAAAAACTATAAATCGAAATCGAAATTGATAAAACTAAGGGATAATATGAACAAAGAACAAATTTACACTGCAGACAATGAAAAGTACAAGGAAAAGGAAACCTGGTGTTCATTAAAGATATTTGTCTTTTGCTTCATTGATGACACCCGCTTTGTAAATCTACGTCAGGAACAACTAATGGCATGTCCTCAAATTAAAAAATCGGGTAGTGAAAACAAAATGCAATATAATCAAAAGCATCGACATTCATCGAGCTTGCTCTGAATATCAAAACTTCCGTGATTGATGTCGACTGCTGCAAACGAACAATACAGGGTTTTAAAAGATGCAGGTTGAAGAAGACTATGAGCATGTTTTATGTTCATCATTGTTGATTTCTACGAGAGTATTTCTTTGGATGCTCTGAAGGTCGACGTTTCTGATTCTTTCCTTATAGATAAGTAAAATCTTTGTATTCCTCGTATTTATTATGCTAACTAGAGTACTTTAGAGTGTTTTTTTCATTGTGAATTACCCGGTTCTCGCTTAGAAGAGTAACTTAAGTTAAATTTGGCATAGATTTACATGACGAGTGTCGTCGATGAAGCAGAGGACGCTTACCCTTCCGGAACACCTGATCTTAATCTCCTTTGACACTTCAACATTCTCTTGTTGGTTTATTGGTAAAAGTTTCAGCAACTCCTGATATTGATCCAATACCTAATATCATCATCTCATGTTCTCAAATAAATATAATAGCTGTATTTATACTACTAAACGGACTGTTTTAAATAGATTATTGTCTGTTTTATAGATAGATTTTACAAAATTTTTGTTCATGATCTCCATATGGTTATCTTGGCAGGTAGCAGTAAACCTATAAGAGTTTTCTATCATTACGGGAAACGAAAGTGCGGATCGTTTTACACAGGACGACGCTTGAGTCAACTTTTCACGACCTACTGTGTGGGGAATGCATGTGCCATTGTCTGTGACGTTACATTCAAATCAGGTGACACTTTCGAAAAGGTGCCGTTAGAAGCATTGTCGCATCGTAATATAGATCACAAATTTGTCTTTAGCATACCCGCGTATATGTAGAGGTATTAAGCACGGTGGCATATTACTAGTAGTAAGTTAAGACAGTTTCTGCCAAATCCTCAGATGGTATTCATTTTAGGAATGGTATTATTTTGTATTGTATAACGCCCTCGATTGGCTTGTTATAGCCGGAAAGTGCGCTATATCGGATGTCGTGTTATATAGGTTTCCTTATTGACTATTTATAATGAAAAGTTCCTTGACGTTTCGATGACAAGTACGATATGTACACTGTCACCTTCATCAGGTAAATGACCAGTGAAGCGTATGCAGTGTAAAATATGAACGAGTTGTCGACAAAATCGAAGTCGATTTCGGCTACGCTGTAAGCGTATGTACACTAGTTGTTATATATGTATCAAAATGACTCGATCCAGCTACGCTTATACTTACCAATCTGAAGAAAATGTTTAGAAATATCCTTATTGACTAGTCTGTACAAATACAGTGGTATGAATTAAAACAGAAAAAAATATTTATATATATATATATACATACAAGTGCGTCACTTCAGTATCCATGGACAAAAATCAAACTCGCAGTCGTGTCATGATTCAAAACCCTTATGCGCAAATATATATGTGTATACACGGAACAATTCAAAACCTTTAAATAAAACCGATCACATGCCTCATTGAAATGCAGCGGTGCAGCTGTATTGTCTTCAACAATACGTTGTCGGTCGTCACAACACACAAGAGTGAGCCCACTTCATAAATATACACATTATAGCAGCTTTTCAGAATGTGTGACGGAAGTATTGTTACAATTAAAGGAATAGTGGCTGGATGACACATTCAAAGGTAAGCACGTTGCCGCATATTAATAATTCACAATAGATAAACAACCGCTACTATGTGTATTTATTTTGAATAAATCAATCATATACACATATCAATATTTATTACTTGTATAAATAATGTTTATATTCCAAAGAAACAAATGGTATCTGTTATAATTGACTTCTTACCTGTGTAACTAGGAACGAAGCTATAAAAACAAACACACAGAGCTGATGTCTATCCATGATCATAACTGTTCGTCATATAGCATACGGTGTTGAATAGCACATTGCAAAACTTCCTGTTTCTAAATATATCGCTTTGTCCATGCAGTCACGCACCCAAGGTTGCTTAGCTTCCTTTGTATATTATAATCAATTTACGAATCGAATAGGGGATCTTTTAAAACGACATCTCAAACTCAAGTTTTCGCTAGATTGTAGGTTGAGTATAAGAAAAATAACTTATCGACAATGTTTTGTTCAACAGTTCTCCATACTATGCAGGGGAGATAAGAAGAGATTTTATTCTCGACACTTACCCAAGATTTTGCCGTGGCTCAGGCACTCTGAGATTTCTCTGTTACTGCCTCAAGGTAGGTGGCAATTATGTTTCTCCCATCTATTAGTCACACAACTCCATGGACAGTAGCTTTAAAAAAGCATGACAGAATATAAATAATAAAAACTAATACACATTTATTAATTCATCACTTGCAAAATAACGAATAAATCAATATTGGATCTACACAGGCATTCCTACAGTAACCATTTGTTTAGCTAACAGATTTCCCTGTCTAATTTTCAGCTTATTTTGATATTATAAAGAGGTTTGTCGACAAATGAAAGAGTTAATAGCACAAGAGGCCTAGGGGACTTAACGTTTACCTCAGTGAGATTGACAAAGCAAAACTCGTGAGAGCGATACATCAGGTTGTAATCTTTTGTAAAGCTAAACCACACAGACAAATTAATTCTTCATACGACACACAGATAGTTCACTTAAACGAAAAATACACTAGAAAAAGTATATAAAACTACAAAGTTATGAGGTTTTAACATATTTCAAAATACACGTGTATCAGCACGGTAGGATATATCACGTTGGTTTCCCTTTCGGTATTAAAAGATTCGTGTGACTATTGCTACTACTACTGTCATCGAGAAATTAACTTCGTTTCCATGAACTTGATAAAACAAACACCATTGTAGCATAAGCTGAATGTTAAACCAATATGAAAAAGCATAGTCGCTTGTACATACAAGCGGTCGAAAGTATGAACGGGATGGCAACATAAACAAAGTAGCGTAATATCGACGTTAAAAGAAAGCATAAATGAATAAAATAGTTGTTTGTAAAATGTTTGAAACCTCTAACTCATAATATTTGGCTGAAATTGTGTGTCTGTTCAAAACATGGAGCTGCTATTTTACCTTGACTTCCGGAAGCGATGACATTGCTGAATGCAATTGATTAAATTGAGAAGGTGTGTTTTGAAGATTTTGCACACAGTTCCCCCTTATGGCCCCAATCCTCAGGCACCTAAGGCGTCAGCCCCTTCTCGAGTATAAATTCTGATCTTCATCATCTAAGGATCATTTCATGAAATGTTGCTCAAAATGCACTGGTAAGTTTCAGAGATGTTTTTTGAAGATTCTGCACTCAATGACCCTGTATAGCCCCACAACTCAGCCCCCAGTGGTGTCAGCCCTATCTTGAGTACACCTTTATTTCGTCAGAAATTGAAAGGCAAACAATTGGTAACCTCACAATATATTGCATGTTGTTCTTTGGTCTGGTTGAAGCATTATACGTGTCACTAAGAGAAAAGAAAAACTGCTGTGTTAACCAGGAATTGATTTTTGGATCATTGTTAGTAATCATAAACAAAAGAGAAAGAAAAGAGAAAAGAATAGGAAAGAAAAAACATATACATCTATCTGTCCCTGCTGGTCGTCGAGCCTTTTACCTTTATATTTCGAGTTACATGTCGTGTTTAGTACCCAATATTCGACAATAAATGAGCGCTTTAAGGTTTTCATTGACACTATTCTAGCACAGGAAGTCGTGATTCCTTGTCATCTCTGTCTTCCCACAAGATAATATAGTAAACAAACAAAAACAAATAGCGATATATAATACAAATTGTCATATGCCGCTTCAAACCACAAAATACATAAAACTCAGTAACAACCGTACTAACGGCTTCTTCTTACTCTGTACTACCCCGAATACTGCTCCGAACTGGCCTGATCCTCTTATGAGATCATACCGCAGCTTTAAAGTGAAACTTTATAGTTTCACCTTGCTTTAAGCTCGCAGATAGAGTAATAAAAGTACACACTATGTATTATTTTAACATGATTTCAGATAGTTTATTGGATATGGCTATATAAACGACAGATTTTTTTTAATAAACTGGCGAATTGGTCCATTTGAGTGACAAAAATTCACTTGATCATCAAAAAATATCAGCAATTTTTTGTTTAATATTATGATACTGTAGTAAACAATATTCTTCTACATACATTTCTGGTGAGTTTTTTAACCGCTATGTCAGACAAAAATAAGATTTTACTACAGAAAACATTTCAGCTGACTTTGATCCACACCATCCGGATTACTGCGTGCCGCTTGTATCGGGGTACCGAAACAAATTCTTCGTCAGTCAATCATTTAATTTTTAATGTCTAGAGTGAATATCATTCGAACCTATAGATGGGTTGTGTTTGGAATCATCGATGGGTTTTTTCAAGATGGACATAAGTTATAGATGTTGAAAGACAATGGTTAAGTTGCCATATAAAATCAAATACATCATCTTAAGTTAATTAAAACATAAGGCAAATTTACATCAGAATACCAGTTTTATAAACAAAATACAATGCAACTCAATTAGTAATCTCTTGTTCTAAAGGTAATAACTTGTATAAGGAATATGCTTGAGGAAGCGGTACCACTCCTTGCCGATGAAAATGAGGCCACAGAACACAGGGATTCCATAGACGAGATTCAGAGCAGATACTTGTCAGCTGATAACGAATATCATGTCTTCATATCATACAGCTCAAACGACGCTGATTTCGTCGAACAACTAAGAAGACATCTTGAAGAAGACCTGAAATTTAAGTAAGAATTTTTAGGACAAATGCAAAATAATATTCACAAAGGCTGAGCTTTTATTTTCTAATTTAGAACATCAAATACCAAACTTCTTATTTTTGACATACCGGTATGAAAGAAATCTTTTAATATGAAAAATATAAATATTCCTTATAGTTACTTTTCTGGCCACGGAATTGCATGCTAGTTAAAGATAACTTTAACATGAGAATGTGATAACTAACAGTAAATAACGTATCAATACAACTGGCAGAAGAATGAGACTGATGATGGGTGTATTATAATATGAATGAAAAATAGAAGTAATCTAAATAGCGAGATTTAATCATGTAATATAATACTGTAATGAGAAAATGAAGTATAATTTATTATTATGATGACAAGTGTGATTATTTCTAACTGTCATTTTTAAGAATATGGTCACATTGTATATCACCTATGTCTGCGTTTTGTTCGTCATGCAATAGGTCCATGCTGGATGCACACTTTACACCGGGCAAATCAGTTATAGACAATATGTCCAACTCGTACGACAAATGTGAAAAAGTGCTCTTCGTCGTGTCAGAACATTTCTTGGGTAGTGGATTCTGTGAGGAGGAGGTGAATCTTGCATACCAATATGCAATGGAGAAAAAACGGAGGGATTACATAGTTGTACTGAAAATAGATGAAAGCCAACTAGACAGAAAACTTCGCACATATACATACATCGATGGAGTCGACCGCGATATTGACAAAATCGGGAGGAAATTTCAAATGGCATATGCTAGATGCGGTAAGCTTTTGTGAAAGATATAGAACTACCTGTGATGTGTTTTAAATTTTAAAGCATCTTCTACCTTAATTGATAGTATCATTTTAACAAAATTCTTTTATTACTTCATTACTGATGTCAATACTCAATATTTTAGGTTCAGCTGCTGTTGACGAAGAGAATAGTAATGGAACCACAATACTGGTTAAATATCCAGTGGAAGAGTCGCCCAACCTGTTTGGGGGGATGAACTATGTGTTCCCTGACCTTTCTGAGGATGAAATGGAAAAGCTAAGATCTTCTGACATAGAGGTAGGTAGATCTTCTAACATTTTCGTGAGACAATTATCTACATTATTCAAAGGCGCATTTCTATCAATTGATAATTATTAAGAGTATTTATAACTGCCCTTTATTCGATCTGAAATTGATAAAACTATGGCAACTATGACAAATAGATTTCATGAATGAAGTTCTTTCATAAGAAGAAGTTTAAAACTTGGGAAGCGTTTTCTGATTCATCGACGACATTCATCGTGTATACTTAGTTCAAATTCAAGACAAACAGCACCTCCAAAGTCTAAATGGTAAAAAGACATCGAAACCATAAAGCACACAAATGAGCATAACCAAAATCGTTATTAACTAATTGCAAAATATTTATAAACGTATACACAATTACATGTACATATATACAGGTGTCTATGCATAACTTGATACGAAAAAGCAAAGTTTGGAAAAAAAAACCCGTAGCTTTTGTTAATCTGTGATATTTTAAGGATTCGGAATTTTTGAATTGTAGATGATTGATATTCACAAAATAAGTTTACAACAGCATAACAAAACATAACAAAAACAATTACACGTTTAAAGAAATTTACATTTTATTTTTTTGGTGTCTACGAAGCATTCAGCGACTTGCTACAAAGCTATTCAAACAGAAATCAACCGGACTAGGCTACTAAATCGATACTCAATGGTTGATGGATGTACAGTGATGAAAAAACGGTGTGTTTTTTGTGGAATGTTCACGGGATGTTTAGCGTTTCTATGTTCCATTTTGGCCATCACGTATTGGGCAAACGGTTTTCTCAGAAGCCACTGGTTCTGGTTCGCGGGTGTGGTTGTGGTATTAGTTTTATCCTTGTCTTGCTCTGCTGGAATCGCCATAATATGGACCCAAAGGATTCTGAAAAAGGTTAGTTACATAATTACAAATCAAAGTAGGGGTGCTAAATCAACACTGAAGTTCAGTTACCTTGTTATGGTCAACATATAAGACCAATAACGCTTGTGTGTAGAGAGCACCGCTTAAATTATATTCACCTAATAAGAACATGGAATGCGTCTGTTGATATAAAGACAGCAGATACAGTTAAGTACAAAACTTACGACCCTAGTGTTGAATGTTATAAGAAATGCGTTGACTTTCATATGGCAGTATACATGCAGTAAAACCGTTTATAACATTGTTCGGGTAATTGAGTGGTATCTGAAACATTTGTTATGTCAAATATATTTATAGTCGCCACACAGTGGAAACTGTAATATTATTATACTGTACCAACTTTATTTTTCAGATATGCGACGGGTTGAGATCCATTGCCAATACCAACATGAACTTGAAAAGTAACAAATACATCCTTTTGTCAAGGAAGGATTTTAACGGTTTCCATGTATCCTCAATCACAAAGATTTTTCCAACTCAATAAGGATGAGTGTCTACGAGGCCCTTTTTGGGCCCCGGTATATCCAGATTTTCACCTCCTTTATTTGATCAAAGGTGTCCTATTGTATCACATGTGCAAAAACTAAGGCGAAAGTGGGTTTTTTGGGGTACCAAAAAGGGGAAGAATAAATCACAAATATAAATTGCTGTTTTCAAAATGAGCTAAAACAACCAAAACAATACCATTTCTGTTTTTGAAAACACATGTAAATTAAATCCGGATATACCAGGGCCCAAAAAAAGGGCCTTATAGTCACTCATTCAAAATTGAAAACACATATCATTTTATAATTCACGAAGAATCATGGGATTCAGAATTGGTCCAAATGTCATACAGCAATGTAAGCATCCGTCTAAAAACCTTGAATCTAAACCTATAAAGTTATACATTATAATCAAAGGATTCCTCATAGTTAAAATAGTACGATTCTTGACATGTTAAACAGCTGATGTTTATTTACTACGACATCGCCCCTTGCTGGGTAAGTAAATACCTTTATTATGTAACATGTGATATTCCAAAATGTTTCCCTAAAATGGGTGTGTCATTTCTAGACAGTATACGTATTTATACTGCAGAGTCTAAGGAAGTTCAGTTTTTTTAATTAGACTTTCAATTAGAAATTCATTTAATATCTTCTACGAAAAAAATCAACTTACACGGACTTTGACAAAAACAAATCGCTTCTTTATAGTCTACGTACACTGTCTGGCGATTTTTCATGTACATTGCCTGCAGCAGACGTAATTTAATGCGATTGTTCTTATTTTTTTTTAAAGCATTTCATTTCGCTCTACCCTGTATGTAAGTGTGAAAAATATCAGAAATAATATTTTCTAAGAAAACCTCTTTTAAATGGCGCTATCAGGGGTCACGTGGTTTAGATTCATGCCCGCTCAGCGGTTAACCGGTCTGGTGCATGTTTATCAGTTTTTATTAGTTGTTTTCCACTAAAAATCTGCTATCAAAACATGTTTTGTTTACCTTTTACGGATGATTTTGAACGATTTCTTAGGTCAGTATATAATCTATATGAGACGTTATAACACCAGGTCAATCAATTTTGAACACCTTATTTTAAATCAAATTGAAATTTGTTTATTTCCCTTTTCTATAAATTTATAAACATTTTTAACAACAATTAGGACAATAAAATCAACCAATATTAATCATTCTTCGTGGCTTGGACAGTAGCGCACAAGTGTTTTTTTTTTGTGGCAGGAAATCTGAGTACCCGGGGAAAACCGAAGTGGTGACCTTGTACTTGTTCACGTCCAATCGGGGAAGCGAACACCAGCCGTTTGGTGAAAGACGAGTGCGCTAACCACTGCAAATCTGACTATACCCTAAAGATTCGAATTTTAATGTAACATTGCCATACTGAAAAGCGGTTGTCCAGGCGATGTTGTTCAGCAACGTAGGTAGTGGTCAGTGACTGGATAGGTGTCCACCCGCTCATTACACAATATTAAACACATGTACATAATATTTCATACTCAATGTTAAAGTCTTATATGATCATGTTAATACTGTAATCTTCATTGTTTAGGAATTCTTTAAAGGACATGTGGAGTGGTCGGATACTTCTCAAGAATATACAAATGTAAGTCATCATCATTTGGTTCAATATGTCTCATCAATGCACATGTCTTTAGATTTTTTTTTATTAATCTTTAGCCAATTGAAAAATAAAATATTATCTCAAATATTAATTAGATGATCAGGAATCAAATCTTCACTTGGTAAACGGCTCGCTAATGGTAAGTCAAAATCTTGGATATTTTCATATTTATGTTTCAAACTGAAAACATTTTGAAAAATAATTTATATACATATACATGTCAACACGCAAATTCTTCTATATCTTCATAAATGTGATTAAAGACCATGAAATAGGAATGTTCTTCCCGTAATTCTATGTCAGATTTATTTTTCAATGCCCTATTCGGTTATTGATTACCCAATTGAGCAACAGTAGTTACAATGATAAGCAAAATTTTCAAGAAATTTTCCTGGCCGATCAGTTAGACTCCGCATGAAGCGCCTGCATTGCCTTCAGCATTACAAAGGGGAATACTAACGAGTGACCTCACTGAACATGATCAACATCCTTTATACCAACTATAAGTGGTCATTTTGCTTTTTATGTAACTTTTCTTTTTCACTTACTCGTGGGCCAGTTTTTAATATTTTGTTTTTATTGGCACCCCACTTTTCAATCCTTATTGAACATTTATTTAGATCTCACAGTTCTTCACTATTCACTATTTATTTATATGACAATAACGATGCTATTTTCTAGTCCGCCGTCATTAATAAATTACCTATTCACAAAATTCATAGTTTCTTTTTGAGCAGCCAACACATTTTTTACTGTTAACTTTATTTTTTGTATTGCTAGAAAATGTGCAGGTGGATATTCACGCAGGCCATTGTGTTATATTACGGTGGCCAACACAATAATATCACGGTGACAAATAACCCAAGGCATCCGATGGGGACATTTCATAGCTGCCTCTGTCAACTGTTAGACATCACAAGGACAGAAATTAATGAATCTGAAAGACTTAAAGCGGTAAGAATATTGCGAATAGTATACTCTAAATCTAAATATGTGTACAATGTTGTGCAGAGGAGTGTGTGAGGAGTCAAAGTGGATATGAGATTGTTGAATGTTGTGGGTTGCAAAAACCTATTTGACTGCAAATTATGTAATAATATACACTAATTGACAGAAATATCGTTATTAATTTGACCTAAAATGCTTTAAAATAGGGCAACGACGACTAGGTTAGGGTCACAGAAACCGTGTTTAATTTTTTTATGAAATACCTTCGTAAAATATGCAAGCTCACACTTATTATGTATTTATCATACCTTGTTTACGTCTTGGAATACAATTTTTTGTATTTGTAAGCATTATGATCTAAACTACACAACAGTTTAGCAACACCAACAAAAAAATCAAAATACCCCATGAGATTCATATTATTTACAGCTGACAAAATAACAAAGTTATATCAAACATTAAAAGAGGGTGAGTTGGCTGGGTATAACAAAATCACAGGGCGATGCTTTTTTCTACTGGGTATGCTTAAGATGGGAGTGTCAAGTACAGGAACTATTGACAGTTTTAAAGCATTGTTGATCGATATACCTCTGTTGGACTACCAATGCCGCTCAATGTGGGGTTTCCCTAATTTATGATACATAGTAATATACTGACGACTAGGGACACTATTACGGTAAGTAATACGGGACACCACAGTCCATTGCTACCGCCTACCTTACCTACATACATAAACGTTATACCGTCATATCTGTCATGGTCAAAATCAATAATACGGTACATAGTCATAGTCATACCCTCATCATAAATCGGTCGCGGTTTATTTAGAGTACCCTCCGTTTTTTTGTGTTATATCTCCATAACATGAAAAATATATTCAAGTTAATCCTTAAATATTTACTAATGTTATCAGTTATCTAAAGAAACTTGTAACACGTATTTTTTGTTTGAGTCGTTTGGAAACGCAATGCTTATACGGTGTAAAACGGAAAAACAAACCAATCAGAGGTCATCTACACACGATATTTTTAAGGAACAGATATTTTATTGTCCACACGATATAAGTTGCCTAGTATGAGATCTAAAAACTCCCTGGTTGTCAGACTGTTTGTCTCCGTCCATGATATTGTAGACAATCCGATTTTGTCGTAATTAATATGTATTTCATTTGTTTTACAGAAAACCCTGAAGAGTCACACCGAGGATGAAGAGACGTGTGTAATGAAAATCGTTGGATCAGAACCAGCTGACAACGTGTCGTGTGCAGAAGAAACGGTTGAAATATGAAACGGCAGTCAGTGACAAGATAGTGACGTCCTACAATTGAAATGTGTGGACCTTAAATGTAGTTCAGTAGAGATGCTTCATTATAAAAGTTCGCTAATAACAGTCACTGTTTGAGGTCTGTTGAAATTGCCACAAGCTATACTCCGGCTTAAAACTTAAAAACTAGCACGAGTACTTGATTTCCACTACTGGTCGTGTTGTAGGGAAATACGAACGTTTGTTTCCCTATCACAAGGGCAATACAAAGTTTATTATGCCGACATAAAACAATAATACAAATATCAAAGATGATCAGGTTAACGCGCCGTTGTTGTCATCTACTTCAGCCGTCAGTCGGAACTCAGATGTGGCGACCCCGTACACAGTCTCGCATTAATATTCCTGCTTCCGTTATTGTCTTGACGATACAAAACGAGCACAAGCCATATCACAATTGACTCGCCACTCCAGACCCTGTGGTATCACGATTTTCTTGATAGATGTCTTTGTCGCCAATTAACTTTCTGACTGTTTTGGTTGTTAACAAGCTGTTGTCACCACATGAAGGATATGAACTTTTTTTTCCGTATAATTTCACACAATTCTGTTAAATATTACATGTATTTGTTGATTATTACATACGTTTGAAGCATATGGCCGAGAACCATTTTTGTATGAGTGTGAAGCAAAAAATGATGGTAATACCATACGCAACTGGCATTGGTCACGATAGTGTCATTTACTCGATTGATGGTATTTTGCTCGGATAATATGGCCAGGTTTTAAAACAATATTGGTAACCAAAAGTAATATGGGTTTGAAGTAGTGCATGTACTAAAAAATCTGCCTTCCTTTCAAATGCAAATAGTCATGTAGAATATTGAACTAGCTTACCCTGATCCTTGGTAAAAAGAAAACTATTCTGTCTCACCTATATAACAGCGTATCTGATTGGAATTTGTGAATTACATGACGGTAAAATAAAACATTTAGTCGTTTTCACGCGCTCAAGATTCCCTGGTCATATTGTTATTCGGAGCCTCTCTAAGATCGACTTTCGGTAAAAATGACACCCCAATTATCATATATTATCATATACTCGAATATATGAACCTTGGGGTTTCATTTTTACCGAAAGTCGATATAAACCCCTAAACATGTAGAATTACTCTGAACACCTAGTTAAGGTCCAAATATAGCTGTAACAAATTATCAGGTTCCTGTGGTCACGATCTCTTCGGTCGGAGACAAAATCCTTGTTAAGTGTACCAAAATCTGCAAAAGACCTATGGAATCCGGATTTTTGGAAATGTACCTGTATTTTTGTATAGTTTTCCTGCTAGACTTGAAGAGGTCCAGGTCGTTCCTGGGTTTTTTTATAAAGAAGATGCATCGGACGAACAAAATTTTGGACTGGTCAGCATTTTACCTATATCCAAATTATTTGAAAGATCCGTGTGTGATCAGCTGACATCATATTTCAGTTATATTTTTAATCCCTCCCTATCAGCCTTCCAGTCAGGATTTCGATGTCGGTCTACTCTGCCACGACTGGTCGAGGACTGGCGTAAGGCCCTGGACAACCATGCATATCAATGGATTTGTCCAAGGCTTTTGATTGTCTTCCTCACAGCCTACTGATCCGGAAGCTGGATGCCTATGGTCTGAGCAGTCGCTCTGTAGACCTGGTGTCCAGCTACCTGAGCAGCAGGATACAGCCGGTTAGACTAGGCCCCAAATGCAGCGACTGCTTGTAGGTGCTGAAGGGGTACAGCAAGGATCTATACTGGGTCCTCTACTTTTTAACATATTTGTAAATTACAAACATGTTTTATATTACGCTGATGACAATACTACTGTAAGTGATACAAACAGAGATCCTCAAGTTTTAAAATCAAATCTAGAAAAAAAGTACATATAATTGAATGGTTTGAATCAAATCATATGAGGGTTAATCCTGAAAATGTTCAAGCAATATGCTTGGGAAAGAGATCTGTTGATGTTTCAAAATATTTTAATATTGGAAATGAAAGCATTGAGCCTGGAGCAGTAGTTACACTCCTCGAAATACATTTTGATTCCATGTTAAATTTATAATTTCACATCTCTAAATTTTATTTTTTTTAAATCCTCACGACAACTAGCTGTTCTGAAGCGCTTAGGATTTTTTTTTTACGAGACAAGGTAGGAGTGTGATATACAACTCTTTTATTGTCTAAAATTTCAATTACTGCCCTCTAGTTTGGCATATAAACTGTACGGGGAGTATTAAGAAACTTGATACACGAGCAACCCCCGGCGACGACACTATCGTTATCACTATTCCTCGTCCTACTAGACATTTCTCGTTTTGAGGCAGACCTACCACGAAGCCAGAGACGGACACTGAGAGTAATAAAATCAGGGAACATCTCAAAACTGTTTTTCATTTCATCTGTATTCAGGATTTGTGTCCCCTGCTTGCGACAAAACACCAGAGAACGATCTTTTAGATTATGGTTTATATTGAAAACAAAGACTCGGTGCATGCTAGAGTTGATTGCAATAGTATAGAAATCCGAAAATTCACTCCCTGAAATGATCCCTAGAACAAGTATAAAATGATAAAATGATAGAACTGAGTCAAAAATAGCAGAAAACTGAATAAATTTCTACTTTTCTTCTG
Organism: Mizuhopecten yessoensis; assembly: GCF_002113885.1. Lineage (NCBI taxonomy): Eukaryota > Metazoa > Mollusca > Bivalvia > Pectinida > Pectinidae > Mizuhopecten > Mizuhopecten yessoensis. Next base: position 319,354 of record NW_018408648.1, read on the forward strand.
TTGTTATTTTTATCAGGAAAATAAACAAGAATATATGTCAATACAGAAAAACACTCCTTTTGTGGCTAATAGTGTAGCTTATCTAGTGTGAAAACAGATGACAGAATAATAAAGGTCGGAACATTCATAAACGTTACTTTGCCACGAAGGGATGCTAATAAACGTCCTTTTGTTCAACAACCTCTATACAAAAATGCAAAGGAGTGACGAAAATGTGTGAACAAGTACCTTCAGCTTAACGCTATTATCAAAAGACAACGTGTTAGCGTTAAACATTTCTTTCTAAATATGGAAATATCGTGTCATCAGAAGTTTGTGGATGGTAAATTTAATCTACAAATGTATATGTGATTCCTGTCACTCTGGTAAAATACAAACTTCTTCCAACTGATTATTTTGGCTCCGGATTTTTTTTTAACTCAATCGACGACAGAAACATACAAAAGACGTCCCGGATGAGATCCTTAACGGAGATATTGAAATATCACTTACGTACCAAGGTCACATACCTGCATTGACTATAACGACTGTGGTTACCGGTTACGTAATTTCTTACCTGTGTCTCCATATGATGTTACCTGTTCGCTTACCTGTAGTCACTTACACGTGCGTCTTCACCCTCTGACATGCCATATACGCTACGTTCCATATAAAATTATCTTTGAAATGACCCCTGTATTTGCTTGTCTGGGTCTCTGTCTCCACGCTCCGTGCTAGGTCTACCCCAAAATGAGAAAGGTCTACTTCATGTATATTACATGTGTACAGATTATGCTTTACATTCACAGAGGTAACACATCGTTCATTAATATGTGTGAAAAAACACATATTAATAACCAAAGTGTTATGCCTCTGGGGCCTCTGTTGGTAGGCGATTCCCAATCACCTGGGGTTTGAAACTTGGTTTTTGTTCTTTTTTTTCTCGGTGATATTATGATATTTTGTGCAAAATATTAATTATATTAATTATCTTACTTGCATGTGACACTTCAGTGCTTTTTCTGTAAGTGTAAACGATTGTCAGTGATAATGCACGCATCTATATAACTCATTACTTCTATTTCTTTATGTTATTGTTATTCTATATACTTGTATTGGTCCCAATAGCTCTCAAGAGCTACTGTTCCGTGTTGGTATGTATGCGACTTTAAATTAAGCTTCTTGTATCTAATGAACAGACTATTTATAGACTGCAACGCGCTTTCGCAGTTTAACTAGGGCGACAAATAAATGTTGTATAATATTCCTATTGTAATAAAAGAATACATTTCTAAACATGACTTCTAGTTTTCTTACACATCACATGCACATGTATATGTTATACATACAGCAAACACTTCATTCTGTACTATAGACAAGTACTAAGTGTACATAATTATATACATGTATACAGATTTGATTTTGTGCAAAGTAACTTTGACATTTATGTAAATATAAAAATGTGTACAATATTGATTACTTAAAAGTTTTACTAATAATGAGTCGTAATTTCCTTTGTAACATTCTCGAGCTAATGTGACGGATAAAAAGATCAACAGTTGAAACCAATAGATGATTAATCAGGTCGGCAGTATACACAACTAGAAAATGTCCGCAATTTGCCTTTTTATCCTAAATGAATATTCTCAGCAAAACTATATGGTTTTGATCTTGAATTACTTAATTCAGAGGCTTATATTTCAGTGTAATTTATGTCTCTGCTTCATTATGCTTTTTAGTAGTTTTAGATAAATAGACTGAAACACTGGATGATTTAACCTTTGTCCACTGTAGACCATAATGGACTCATCCAGATGAATGTATATGGTCTGCTCAAGTTACCTCACTAGGGGTAAAAACGGACTACTACAAAGCCTCGACATAGTTACATATAAATTATCTTCCCGTCAGCATTACATAGGTCTACATCGTGTAAAAACATTGGAATGTGTAAATAGACAGCACATCAAAATAGGGAAATTGATGTTGTTCTTCAGGCATGCTGATGTCTGATTTTAACTTTTGAATATCCGGAATACCGGACTTGTCGGGACCATATTTTAGTTTGAGCAATATATATAAACTTCCGGTTTATTGGCGCCAAATTTGTTCTAAAATGGGTGATAAAAGTGATTCAGGCTACGACCCGGCTTCGTTGCCGGATCTGTTACCGATGTATTATAGGAAACTGTTTCCATACGGACCCTACTTTCGCTGGCTGAATTATGGAGGAGGTAATCGTATTACATATGTGAATTGTACCGATCAGACTGATCGGACTAACAGCTGATCGCCCCCCCCCCGCACTTTATGCTTTTCTATTTATCTATCTATCGCTATCTGTTATACTCCAAAAAGTCAAAAATGGTTTTAATGCGAAGTATCAGGCAATCCCTCGCAACGCATGAAGATGAAGTGTGTGTTATAAAGTATCGATGACAACAAGATATAGGACAGTCTCACAAGTCGTGAAGTCGAAGACTTACTATGCAACCAGGTCCAGTACACTCTGCCGATTGAGCTATATAGCTATAAAGACCTATATAGCTATGTTCACCTATAAATTATAGCTGTATTGAGCTATATTTTCTAATACTTAAATTTTCATTAAATTAAAGCAAAGTCGCATAAAACAATAAGGTTTATGGTAATGTTGACTACAAAAAGCATATATAAATAGATGTTTATTTTCATTTTTCATAAATGTTAAATTTCCTTTTTTTTCATCATTTAAAAAAAAAAAAAAATGCTTATATTTAATGTCTTTCACCTTTGTGTTATCAACCTAATGATAAAATCTTCTTTTAATAACGACTTTCTTTCGTTTTTCCTTAAAAAGGAAAATCACATGAAAATAGCTCAAAAGACCTATTTCAGATAGGTCAATACAGCTAGTATAGGTCTTTACAGCTATATAGCTCAATCAGAGTGTACTGGACCTGACAACTACTGGAAGAACAGTGCGAATTTATATCTTGACAGCTACGACGATCTGGTATCCCTTCGCCCTTCCTCTTAATCCATATAGGTTATCTGTCAAAATTCTGGCGTCGAGGCAAGAGGAAATCCGGACTAAGACTAATTCTGGTGACGTTGTCCATTTTCATTGTTGCTTCCCTTAATTTACAGAGAAGGGTAACGGAAGAGATTACCAGGAACGAAAAGACCCCATCCTCGATATCCAGGGGTTACATTCACTTTTGCTCTCTACACCTATGAAATACGTCATAGCAAAATTGAAGGCTAGCTTTCTGATCGGTATCGGGTAAAATAACACCTGACCATTGAATCACCAGACTGAAGATTCTGCGAGATCCTTTTGATGTACACCAAAAGATCAATCTAGTCATCTTGTCTTGTCTAAAAGGTACTGCACACTGAGCCTTCAATTTTGCCATGACATATTCCCTGAGTGCATAGAGCGAAAGTGAGCGTAGCCCCCTGGATATTGAGGATGAAAAGACCCCGACATTGAAATCTCTTTAAACTGACACTTCATCTGACATTCTAACCCAACTGAACTACTGAGTAAATCACCAGAGGGAGATAACCCAGTCCTGTTTGGCCTCATTCCTTGAGTATTCAACCCCAGTTATGTACAACTTGACAAGGCCCTATATATATAACAGGAAAGATAAAAATGCAACTGAGCTACCTGGTCACCGACAATCGCCCCAGCCCAGTTCCACCACACTGATGTGCATTGAAATAGTTTCAATATGGTAGGCTAAAAATGAATTGAAATATGACTGTGTCCCTTTCTATAGAATTGAAAAAAAGGATTCTTTTAGGTATCTTTTTTTTTATCTGCATGTAACATGCTCACGACAGACAATTAGATATTAGAAGGCTACTTCAGATAGGTTGATGACAGTGATAAAAGATAGCAATTAACCCTTAAAGTGCTAAGTTAAAATAACATACGGTAACCAATCAGTGCTGAATTTATTAGGAAAATTTAATTTTCACTGCAGTTCAAATTTAGATACGACTTCATAAGTCACAATTTTAGTAAAAATATTGCAAAAATAATACTTGTGTTAATATTAAAACATATTAATACCAATGGAAATTGGTTATTTGATATGTTTGATTAAATTTGAATCAACACGATTAGCTGTTGACCATATAAAATACCATTTTATAGAATGTGCAACTATAGTTGTGACTAGCAGTGGTGGCCACAGACATACAGCGCAACTATACTGTTTTGTCAGGTGTTTTTTCAGTATATATATATATGTAACTTTGAGATCTATATCAGTTAGAAACATAAGTAAGTCACTAACACGGGCTAGTATAATAGCATGCTTGTATTTTGTTACTTGACCAGCCCAGGCAGTACACATGATAACTCCAGACATTGAGGTTGTGGACTTTAACATCCTAGCTCAGCCATAGCCTTATATAGTTACCATTACAACTAGTGATCAATCACGTAAAAAACAAACCTATTTGCACAACTATACAATATTGCCATCCAGTGATCCATTTACATTTTATTTTAATGAGTCTTTTTCAACTGTATTGCTAAAATTAATGAGTCCCACAATGTTAAATTCAGCTAATTCCAAAAATTCTGTGAGTACAGGACTCAGGACTCGCATATAGATTTATCACTGGCCATCACGTTGGAAAAAACAGATCATTTTGAACATATACATGCAATGTCCATCCATATTTCTTTGATAGGAAATTATAAATTTAACAGATATAGTTATTGCTAATGTTGTAGTGTTGTGAACAAATTGTAATTGTTGATTCTGTAAGAAGTTTATACAGGATAAATGATCAAAATACAACTTTAATTCTGTTCCTGTTTTGTTAGAACAAAAACAAGATATTTTATAATATAGTGTGAATGTTTTACCTCTTTTCAGCTCCAAAAAGTTACTTCACAAACCGAGAATTTTCGTTCACCTTAAAAGATGACGTGTACATCCGCTATCAGTCATTTTCTGACAAACAGGAGATGGAGAAGGAGATACAGAAGCGATGTCCTTACAAAATAGATATTGGTGCTGTATTTTCACACAGGGTAGGTATGAAGTAAGACAGATAAGTCCGTACTGAGTATTGGGTGTTCATTTAACAATTTCTAATATGATCTTTGAAAATTTTACCCAATGGCCTTCTACTAATTTTTAGACCATTTTACACTTACAAATAAATATTTAAGTTTTACTTATGATAATCCTAAAATATGTGATTTTATTGTAGCCCAAGGACCATAAGACGGTGAAGGCGGCAGCATTCCAGGCTCAGGAGAAAGAGCTTGTGTTTGATATTGACATGACAGACTATGATGATGTGCGCTCGTGTTGTTCGTGAGTATTAATAGACAAATAAAAGTTGAAAATCAATTGTTGATAATCCCTTTTCTAGTTCTGTTATTGGTG